>NC_091117.1:187265187-187270187 GCF_040183065.1 Periplaneta americana | reverse complement strand
GTCAACTATGGCCGCCATAAGTTAGCTTATCATTAATATTTTAGTCATAGGCCTACGGATGACTGAAAAATGGGTGGCAGTTACATGTTATCCATCATTTAAAATGTTCTAGACACCCTATATGAAGTGTCATCGAAACTAAACAGACGCCATTGTAAACCAGAATAACCATATTTTAATACCTTAGGGCCGTATTCATAGATATTCTTAGCGCGGGCTTTCGGTGGATGATCAGCGAACTAACGTTTTTCGTATTCATAAACCAGTGTCAGCGATATGATATGATATGAATCCTGTATAGCACGCTCGTAGCTAGGGCTAGCGAAATGTCCATGAATAGAATCCTAAAAGACTAATCCGAATAATATTAAGGCATACTCATAAAACACCTCATTAAAAAAATAGTTTTTTATTCGAATGCAACAAATTAAATTCATGCGAATTTCATTCGTATTAAAGCAAATCTTATTCCTAATCCATCTCCCAACTTTTATGAGTTTATCTAAAAAGCCTGTGAATAATTAAATTAATAAAATTATTAATTTTTGTTCTGACGGTTGAAAATCGCTTGCTATGTGTGGCGGTCGCAGCGTTCGCGAGACTTCATAACGATGAGTGATCTCAAACGACCGTCTCTCTGACCTTGATCGCGAAACATTCTGTACGACGGGAGAGTCTACCTGCTGAGCTCCTTTGTTGCGGTGAGTTATTTTCATTAAAAACTGACATGATATTTAAGTCAATATTCTGAAATTTTCGCAGTGGAATCGATATACACTAAAAGAATTAAACACATGTTTTCTTCGTCTGTAAAAATGAATTGCATTTTGTGTTCTGTATTATTTAATAGTAATATGCGTTACAAGAGCGGTATGTTGAAGTTTTCATGTTCGAGGAAAAGTTTGAAAAAGCGAAACGTAGTTGAGCTTTTTTAATTTCCGAGAATTGAAAGAAAACATACCGCTCGTGTATAGTACATTATTTTGTGCGAAGATCGTTTATTACATACCTGAAAGAGGAATTTCTAATTAGTTGCAATGAAATCTCCATCTTGGTTTCTGTTCAATGACAGCAATTTTGGAAAACAAAAATATCTATCTTCAACATTGTTGCTTTAAAATGTTTTCTGTGTTTACTATACTCCAGCAGGCCGTGATATACGTCTGTCTTTTTTTCCCCTCAGTCTATAAATGCGAACTTAAAACAAACGGCTTCCTTAATGTTACATGCATCACGAAATGCAGTAACTTTAGTGGAGTTGTAGAGTTTACTTAATTTTTGCAAATATTTAAAAACAATAATTAACAGTGCAATTTAGGTGAAATTGCAGTGGTAAGTTTCCAATTTATAATTATTACTATATTGAACGTCTTTAAAAATAATATGTTAAAAGCCTAAAGCAGTAAAATGAATATGTCACTTAAGCGGTAAGAAGAGGGAAATTGTTATGTGTGTTAAGTTGGGAATACTGAATGTGGAATTTTAGACTTACCGCGGATTGGTTTTGTGCGGAGACTAAGCAAATACGTACGATCTCGCACAAAAATATTTTACAGTGGGTAACTATTAAAAAAATATATATGTATATTTTTAATTTTAAGGGCATTTATAAACAAGGCTTCCTTTTTTCGAATTGCATTGAAATCATTTTTCCATCTTCCTTTACATAGTAAGAAAACTTCAATGAATGAAGCCGTGTTCTTTGTTAAACCAATATTTTAAATTCTGATTGATGCCAAACTATGAAAAATATAAATATAATATGCTTGAAATTCATATTTAGAACATACAAAATAACCTACTACAACATTTTTGACTTTTGACATCATGGTTCAAAAACATACTTTTTTTTGCATGGAATGACCCTACATTTATTATTTTTTTTCGAAGAGAGTATTAACTTAACTGTGAACGATTTCCCATATTTAACCATTAAAAACATAGTCGGTCCCAAAATTTAGGTAGGTCTTGTTTGATACAGCTAACTTAAATAGTACTTCACATATTTTATGTTTTTTGAAGAATGTCAACAAGCTATACGGCTCTACCCAGCCCGAAGTAAGTCTTAACAGTTGAGCTACAAGGTGGTGGTTGACAGCATCCGGGGAAGCGTGAATGTTGCGTCAACACAGACTGCGGGAGACTCCTGGAGACGAACCGCTACGGTCGCTCGTTTCTTGTACAACAATGACGAGCGCGCTCTAATTGTTCTGGAGAGGGGCCGGCCGCCCAGTTTATCGCTTTCAATTTGCGGCACGCGTGCCGACATATTGTGCATAATGTGTTTACTCTGCGGTCCGCGCCACGCGCCGGGCGATTCCTCACGCTTCACTGCCGTAACAAGCTTGTCAACGGGCGCTCCGGGCCATGAGCCCGTCCACGTGCGCTACAAGCCCAGCCCTGCCCGATCTGAAGAGGCCGTGAAATTGCGTATGGCAACAGTAAGTACAAACCTCTTCAAACACGCTTGTGTAATTCTATATTATTTAGATGCTCCTAGATTTGCACTTAATGCACTATCTATTATTATAGTTACACAAACGGTTAGGCCTAATATTATAGACCTAGGCTGTCTGTTTTTGTTATGTTTCAAACAATGTGACTATTGTTATAACATTTACGTTTTCAGTTATCTGACATTTCGTCATTTGGAATTCATTTAATAGATGACGGATAAAAATGGGAGTATACGGGTACGGTACCTCAGTTATTCATACATTTCAAAAAGGCGTATGACTCAGTTAAGAGAGAAGTTTTATATACTATTCTTATTGAATTTGGTATTCCCAAGAAACTAGTTCGATTAATTAAAATGTGTCTCAGTGAAACTTACAGCAGAGTCCGTATAGGCCAGTTTCTATCTGATGCTTTTCCAATTCACTGCAGGCTAAAGCAGGGAGATACACTATCACCTTTACTTTTTAACTTCGCTCTAGAATATGCCATTAGGAAAGTTCAGGATAACACACAGGGTTTGGAATTGAACGGGTTACATCAGCTTCTTGCCTATGCGGATAACGTGAATATGTTAGGAGAAAATCCACAAACGATTAGGGGAAACGCGGAAATTCTAGTTGAAGCAAGTAAAGCGATAGGGTTGGAAGTAAATCCCGAAAAGACTAAGTATATGATTATGTCTCGTGACCAGAATATAGTACGAAATGGAACTATAAAAATTGGAGATTTATCCTTCGAAGAGGTAGAAAAATTCAAATATCTTGGAGCAACAGTAAAAAATATAAATGACACTCGGGAGGAAATTAAACGCAGAATAAATATGGGAAATGCCTGTTATTATTCGGTTGAGAACTGTCAAAAAATCTGAAAGTTAGAATTTATAAAATAGTTATATTACCGGTTGTTCTGTAGGCTATGGTTGTGAAACTTGGACTCTCACTTTGAGAGAGGAACAGAGATTAAGGGTGTTTGAGAATAAGGTTCTTAGGAAAATATTTGGGGCTAAGAGGAATGAATTTACAGGCAAATGGAGAAAGTTACACAACACAGAGCTGCACGCATTGTATACTTCACCTGACATAATTAGGACCATAAAATCCAGACGTTTGAGATTGGCAGGACATGTAGCACGTATGGGCGAATCCAGAAATGCATATAGGCCTAGTGTTAATTGGGAGGCCGGAGGGCAAAAGACCTTTGGGGAGGCCGAGACGTAGATGGGAAGATAATATAAAAGTGGATTTGAGGGAGGTAGGATATGATGGTAGAGACTGGATTAATCTTGCTCAGGATAGGGACCAATGGCGGGCTTATGTGAGGGAGGCAATGAACCTCCGGGTTCCTTAAAAGCCAGTAAGTAAGTAAGATGACGGATAGCAATAAGTTATTAGCACAACGACTTCCGGGCTTGAAACGCCAACGGAACAATTTTCTAAATCTCTTGTTTGGTTCTTTAATTGTTTCGTTAAAGAAATACATTCGCTAATGTAGACTTACTTGTAGTCTATATCAGCCGTGGCGAAAATGTGACTAGCGAGCACATTGTGGCTCGCAATGATAGCTGTGCATGTCTCTTGTTTCTACCTCCCCCAACCCCCACCCTCTCGCTCACTGGAGTCAAACTCCGTTCCATTTGTATTTGTCTCTGACCTGCGAGTGGCGTATCGTCGCAATGTCTCTCTCAAAACCATGTACCTCTACAAAAATGAAAGTTTCAAGTAGGATGAGAGAACGCATTTTTTTGCTGCCAATATGATGAGAATATATGATATGTTCAGAAGTATTTCGAGGAAACGGTTGTATAACATAAAACGGCATTATATTACATGTGACTCATGAAACATTAAAAGTTAAGTGTTATTATTATTATTATTATTATTATTATTATTATTATTATTATTGTTATTGTTATTATTATTATTATTATTATTATTATTATTATTATTATTATTATTATTGTATTATCTCTGTACGTCGATTCTTTTTCAGCAGATGTACGAATAATGCGGTTAGATCTTCAATTTAAACTCACAAATTTACAATGTGATGTTAAATGAAAGCTAGATGTAAAGACTTGACAAATGTTGAACTTCTCAAATCTTTACCAAAAAATAAATATCCGAAGCTTCGATCTTTCGCTTGCTCTGTTGAAGCCATGTTCGCTACAACTTACGTTTGTGGAAAATTATTTTCAACAATGAAAATAGTAAAAACCAAATTTATATCACGACTGACAGACAGATACCTTCGTGATCAACTACGACTGGCAGTAAGTGACATAATTCCTGATTTTGAAACTCTGTCGCAGAGACATTCTGAAAACAGTTAATTTTAGGTTGTGATAATGTGTTCTATGATTTCTTATTCATTTCTTTCTTCGTTACACGTACTGAACATTAGTTTGTAACCTTATACTGTATAAAATTATGTTTAAGTGCTTGACGTAAGGAAAATGAAAATCCCTTAATAAATCAGATACTTTCTTCACTTTCCTTTCGGATGTCCGCCTCCCTCCATAGATGCTATGCACGTTGCATGTTACA
>NC_091117.1:186700187-186895187 GCF_040183065.1 Periplaneta americana | reverse complement strand
TTCAAGCGCACATAACGAGTTGATTTTGAGCTGACTAAAATCTCATCTTGGCCTGTAAGTGAGCTACGAGATAGGTCGATCTTGCCCGCAACTGTACTCCCTGTTTGGTTTAAATGATTGATGACTATGTACAGTCACGTCAAATCAAAGTGAAAAGGAGGAAAACGGCTTTAAAGCGAGGCTTTCTATCATCATGAAGAATATCATCCAGCTAATATTTATATTTGTAACTAATATGGAACCGGCCCGGGTTCGAATTATGGCCAGATATGTGGCGATTTATCCTTCCTATACAGTGATTGTGAAAAAGACGGCTTCTGATTTGGAGACTTTCGTTAGTAAACCAAAGTTTGCTTATGAAAGCTCTGTTTGTGTTGCTTATACTTCAGTTAATAAGTACTTAAAGAGTGTCAGGTTTGACAGCGACGAGAAGATGGATAAAATAGTTTGTAATTGACCCATCGTTAGGCAGCGACTAGTTTCTGTTTGCACACTGCAAACCTGGCGAATGTATGTAAACGCTTTCCTTGGGATACTCCCACTTCCCCTGCTATCATCCCAAAAGTTATCCAAACTGACAATTATTCGTATTATCGCAGAAGCAACAACGGAAACCACTGCACCGTAGCATGTATTTTAGTAGTAATTAATAATTTATTTACTTAATCTGGCAGAGCTATGGCCAGTAGGCCTTCTCTTCCGCCCAGCCAGACTCTAATTCTAATTAAATACAATTGCTTGCATAGCTATTACATTAATATCTGGACCATAAAACAACATGAAAGTAAATAATGAAAGTTGGATAAGTAATGTTAGTGTGATAATAATAAACATTGGTAAGAAATAGTTATAATAATAATAATAATAATAAAAATAAAATAATAATAATATAATAATAATAATAATAAAATAATAATAATAATAATAATAATAATAATAATAATAATAATAATGAAATAATTGAGATATTAATTATCTGTGATATACAGTATATATATATATAAAACCATTAAACATTGAGAAACCTGAAACAGCTATTATTGTTAACAAGAATTGTTAGAAAAATATTTCGTTATCCTATTCTTAAATTGGTTTGATGTCTGACAGTCCCTGACATTACTCGGTAGGGAATTCCAAAGTCGAGGAACAGCCACAGTGAAAGAAGATGAATATGAGGATGTTCGGTGGGAGGGAATGGATAATATTGAGGAGTGTTGTGATTGGGTGTCTAGGTTATGATGGGTGGATAAATTTTGAAAACGAGACGCAAGATAGACAGGAGTGGAGAAATGCAATATGTGAAAGAGAAGGAATTTTCCTACGATCTTCTAGACGGAGCCAGGACAATATTTCGAGGGATGGTGTTACGTGATCAGCCCGGCGAATATTTTAGGAGAACTTCTTGGAATCTTACACCAAGGAAGCCCTAATAAGTAACAAAAAATCTCTGGAATTGATTCGTACACAGTGTTAAATCGAGGACGTACGATATGATAAGATTTATAAAAAGTTAAATCAACGGAAAAATATTGCTCCAAGAATTAGGAGACCATTAGGAAAATATAAGAAATGAAAAAATTAAGACAATTAGAAAGAAACTGAGGAAGACACCGAGGGAAGTAGAAAAGAGAAACGAAAAAAAATATATAAGAGGTGGAAAAGTGTAAGTGATTGAAAGAGAGTAAGGAAAAAAATGTGGAAGAAACATTGAGTTTTCTCCCAATTGAATCGTGAATTGCAGAAATCCCTCAAGTCATAATTTTTCTCATATTTAGTTTTTCATATAATATAATAATATAATTTTTTTTTTACAATTATGCCACATTTGCAATCTGTCTACAATAGATAATAAGTATATATTATAAAAGAATATGACATGAGTGGAGATGTTATCCCATGACAACACTCCAAAAGAAAAATAACAATGTTTCAAATAGCTGTAGTAAAAATGAATGGAAGGTCAAGAGCATTGGTCCTTTTAAGTCTTCTTATTGTTTGACTATTATCCAGCAAATTTAATGCATGATGATTCGGATGTTGATTTAATCGGTGCAGGTATTTTTTATGAACTTAGAGATTTCTTCTTTTACAGTTGAAATGTTTAGATCACCATGAATGACATCATTACGTACATACCATGGTGTAGTGACAATGGAACATAAACTTTTGGACTGATACCTCTGCAGTACCGTATTTCAATGTTTGAGTTGCTTGCAGTTCCTCACAGTTGGATGCCGTATGTCCAGATTGATTTTAGTATGACTTTATGAACAACTTTATTTTCTAATGACAGTTTTGATTTAGGTCCCAATAACCAATAGATTTTTGATGTTTTAAAATTGAATTCTTTACGTTTAGTTTCAATATGCTTACGCCATGTTAAGCGGCGATCTAAAGGCATACCTAAATATTTAACATCGTCTGCTTCAGGAAGTTGTTTGTTGTACAGTAATATAATATGTATTTATTTTGCTAATAATTGTAACATAAAATATAATATAAACAGATAAAAGTTTAGCTCGTCCCTGAAATAGTAGTGATAGATGAAATGGAGGCTAAGATACTAGAAAAAAATGTTTAGGTAGAATTAAATGGAAACTGGGAACAGAGAAACGGTGTTAACTGTAATGAAATTTGTGTACGATAATAGTTATTTAGGTAACAAATGGCTAATCTTGATAATTATGACATGAGTGAATGTTTGTCGCACTCACTACCCTACCCATAATAAGATTATCCACGAGTTGGATACAACACTTTATGACATCTTAGCATTATAATTTCTAGGAAAGAAATTATGAAGAAATTAAATTCGGGATCCATAGCTGACAAATTGTCTTCATATGTTCGTATCGAATTGTTGCGCTTGGCGTTGGCATTGAGTAAAGAGTAATGGCTGACCTTGCAGGTTGGTTTACAAATGTTTCTTTATTTTGTTAATAGGCTATAGTTTCTCTGAACCACAGAACTGTTTTATGTGATATTACAAAAGTGATACAAAAGTGTTAAAGATTGGACAAGAATGATACGTTGGACAAGAATGATACGTTACCTTCTGTTCTGCATTTCATTTCCTGTTACGTCGCGTGTAGTAGCGATAAACAAGATAGCAAGCGTTCCGGTATTACGTCATAGCAAATACTCATTGCTTTTATCGTCACGCGTACTGTAATAAGTCAATTACGTACGATTTTCGATGTAGTAACAACCTGTTTAGACTTTAACTGTTTCTTTGTATGCTGGCATTCAAAGACAGCTGATCTAGACTTTTCTGATCGTGGGACCTGTAAAAAAAAAAAAAAGACATTATATACAAAGGGACAAACTTTGAAATAGTTCGCTAGTTTTATCATATTACATTCGTCTACATGGCTTTATTCAATGAACAATCAAGTAATGTTAACTTTTCTGCAAAAAATCATTGACTCTGAAAGCTTACCTACACGCCGAGCTTACCAGTGTCCGTTTCTGATGGAGAAGATGGTCACACTTCATTTACGTACTCATGTTCAATATTCTTGTTAAGGCAAGGGTCCATGTGACCTGGAACTTGTGATGACATGTGTCTTTATTGACACCACCAAATAAATAAATAAAAAAATAAATAAACAAAACATGGCTCTACGTCACTAATCACTGAAATTGATACAGTATTCATCTCTGAGTCAAATTAAAGAATTGAACACATCCTTAAAATAATATATTTTCGTATGTCTAAAATATTTATATAAATAAAAGTAATAGCGTGGAAACAAAATAACAAAAAAATTGCATTAATTTTTTTATTTTCTATTTTCTTCGTATAGTCCACACCTGTGGAGTAACGGTTAGCGCGTCTAGCCGCGAAACCAGGTGACCCGGGTTCGATTCCCGGTCGGGGAAAGTTACCTGGTTGAGGTTTTTTCCGGGGTTTCCCCTCAACCCAATATGAGCAAATACTGGGTAACTTTCGGTGTTGAACCCCGGACTCATTTCACCGGCATTATCACCTTCATCTTATTCAGACACTAAATAACCTAAGCTGTTGATAAAGCGTCGTAAAATAACCTACTTAAAATTTTTTTTCTTCGTATATGTACGAGAGGCATTCACACATAATTATGGCAAGCCAAATAACTTTTATTGAGTGACGCAGTACAATGAAAAGTGACAGCTACATCACACTATTTTTCAACATAGTCACAAGTCTTTGTAAACAACGGTCTGAAAGTTCTACTGATCGTTAAATTCCTTGATCATGGAGCCATCGTAGAACCGCTATTTGAACTTGTTCATCGTTGCAAATCTGTTTCCACCCACATGTTCTTTCAGCTTGCCGAACAGATGGAATCGCATCATTTCATCGATTTTCTGGATATTGTCTTCTGTGGTCGATCAGCATCACCCACGTCTGTGCGGCCTTGCTCAAATTGTTGTCACCACGCGACATTACCCTGGATCCATACACCGCCAGAATTCCACGGTGAATCTCTGTGCAATTTAGATGTTTTTCCCACAAGAATCGTACTGTTCCGCGTACTTCAGTTTTGGAATATGTTTTCAGTTGACGAGCCATTTCACTCTCGCGCTACGATGCACCTCTTATCAGTACCATAATACAACTGAGCACACTGTCTGAGGAAAACCGTGCACATGAATTCTATTCTGACAATGCACTGCTCTTGTTGCGCCATGCTCTTAGCGTCAGATATGTTTATTGTTGTTTATTGTTTTTACTGTATCAACATGTACAAAAATACAGACTTAATTCTTCCCTGAAGGATTAAAACTCGTGCTCAGGGAGTTATCTAAACACATACTTAACACAAACAAAGATTTAAATGTCGTTTTGAGAGTTCAGATAAGTTTGTGACAAATAGTTGGTTTTTATTTTCAATCAATCACTTATCTGGTTAAGTCAGCAGAAATACATTCTGTTACATCAAATTATAATATACTAATGGCTTGTGCAGAAAATGCTACAAACTAAGTTCATTAGACGTTCAAATAAACATTTTTCAGATTTATTTTCAATGAAGAATACCAGATATTCGGAAAGTTATTTGCTTCCATAACAATGAAAAAGACCCAACCCCACTTGATTAATAATTATAAAAATATTTGATTTTTAATAATATTATTATCTTACGTAAGTTTTATAGCTTTCAGTAACATATACTATATATACTATATAGCGGCCACTCAGTAAAATATAGAAATCAAAATCTAATTTAAGTTATTCTCTACATCTAATTATATAACCCCAAAACGTTTCACTTTCATATCAATATAGGATTAATGTGTGTAATCAATGAAAAATAGTCGCATCATGGTATTCACTACAATAACATTTCATTTCTAATGGTAATAATGTCATCAAACCACCTCAAGTTTTGTAGTTTTTAATATCCTATACACAGCTGTACCCAGAAAATTACACACCACAGAATGGAACCTGTAAATTATTTTTAGTAAGTTAAGTTTTTAATAACCAATTTAATTTGAGCTCTAAATATGTCAGCATTCTCGCAGATTATGGTCTTCGTGTAGTATTGTTTACTGTAGTATGTGTTTTGTTTTATTCTGAAATGCAGCACAACTGACTTGATGCTCGCTTCGCTTCTCCTTTACAAAAAACGAAGGGAATATCAAGTCGGCCGTGAATGCTATTAGCTAGTTCTCAAAACTGACGACAGATGGATTTTGGAAAAAAAGTAGGAAAATTATGTTTAAAAATTGACATTTCACTGAAAACTACTATTTTTCCGAAAAACTTTGAGTTCCAAGCTTCAAAATGAGGGGCCATTTATTAAAATCCGTCCAGCCGTTTTCCCGTAATTTCCATTACCAGTTCAAATTATATATATATATATATATATATATATATATATATATATATAGATTAATAAGCATCACGAATATTTTCGACTTCTTTATGCAAGTCATCTTCAGGTGATATATTACTAACAAACAAGTACAATTGAACGTAGGTGAAAAATATAAAGTCTACCATGTAACGCCAAGATGAAAACCTCTACTGCACACCATTCATAATAATCCCTCTCACTGCGGCGAATAGACCGAGAATAGTTTTCCTACAGATTTCCAACATGTTGAACTTCATAATGAACAAGCCTTCAGTTTAACATAATGTTTAAACTATTTTTAATCTTACAACTTCGGCACATTGTCTGCCATTTTAATATACTGTTTACATTATAACTATATTTACTGGAATGTTTTTTTTTTATCTGAGTGTTATTTTAATACTATGTACGCTATTTAACCCCTTAAAAATGCAAGCATGGTAAAACTTTTACTTACGTTTTATATGTGTTTTGCATCTTTATATTTTTCATCTACGTTCAATTGTACTTGTTTGTTAGTAATATATCACCTGAAGATGACTTGCATAAAAAAGTCGAAAATATTCGTGATGCTTATTAATATATTATAATTTGATGTAAAAGAATCTATTTCTGCTGCCTTAACCTGATAAGTGATTGACTGAAAATAAGAACAAACTATTTGATATTACAAACAAAGATAGTTATTTGACACAAAGTGGGTCAAGAAAAAAAATTATAAGAATAAATTAACTTTAAAAATACAATTTCAATTTTAACAATTTAAATCATACAAATACTTACACGTATTAAATCAACATATATTCTTTAACAATTAAATTCCTAACGCTATTTTTGAAATTTCTGATACTAAAATTTTCCAAATTTGTGTATTTTTCAATTATTTTATTGTATAATCTTGAACCAAAGTAGGTACCATGGCTCAGAGCTGTGCTTGTGAAACACTTTGGTTCCTCTAGTCGTATAAAATCGGATCTTTTAGTTTCATGTTTATGATGTTACAATTTGAATTTATTACGATTTTTTGTATGAAGTTTAGCCATCGATCGCTGGAATCAAAGAAGCCTCATTTTTGACCCCACTGTCCGTTTTGAGAAGGATGATCAACAAGCCAATAACGTTAACGATGAAAATAAGTCTATTTACAACCCATGTATCCCTCACTTCAGTGAGAGATACAAAATGAATATTAATACATGGGAAGTGAAAGGACTTGTTTTTGGCGCTAGGGGAACTTCATTTAAGTTAACCAAAACCAACTCCTTTCTCTTAAATTTTCTAATGAGGACATTAACAAAATTTGTCTAATGGTATTGAGAGATTCATTATCCATTTTACACAATCACTTGTATAATACTGTGTAATTTTTTTTTACTTCATTTCCTTACTCTTCAATGTATTTTCATCTCGTGTTTCTCCGAAATCAAATTGTACTTTAGTTTTAAATTTATCATTGTTCCGTATTCTCTCCGCAATCATATTGTATTTTTAATTTAACCTCTGCTTTGTATTCTGGATCCTGGTGGTCAGCCGTAGATATCGGCCAGATGTCCCAAATTGTGGAATTTGTATAAGGCAATATAGTAAATCTGTTTAATTTTCAAAACATTAAAATCAGTTAACAAAAGCTCAGATGAGTAATCAATTAGTTTATTAAGGCATATTTTAATAATTCTTTTCTGAATAAGTATTAGTGGAGTGAGATTAGAATTACAAGCATTTCCCCATCCTAAAATTCCATACTGGAGAATGGATTGAAATAAAGCTAAATAAATGAGACGTAAAATATCAACTGGTAAATATGACCGAAGTATAACAAAGATATAAATTGTTTTACGTAATCTATTGCATAAATATGTAATATGTTTATTCCATCGTAAATGCTGGTCGATCGTAATGCCTAAATACTTAACTTCTGAGGATTCGGTTAATATGGGACATTCACAATTTTGAGAAGAACAATCTGAATGATGAATTTTGAGCCTAAAAGAAGATTGAGGTGATTGAAGACCACTGGACCTTAGTGAAAATGGAACAACAGTTGTTTTGGATGTGTAACTTACTTTTTGAATACTCCCTCGTATATACTAGAGATGGGATAAACTGTTCTTTTTTAGAAACAGTTTCGACTGTCACTGTTTCATGAACGAAGCTGTTCCAAAATAACAGTTTCAAAGAACAGTTTCATAAGAATATATTTACAACCTCAGTGCCAACTGTTCCAAGTGTTCCAACTGTTTCAACTTCTCAGTTGCTTCAGGAACATGTTTCAAAGCACTCGAATCGTCTTTAAATCAGCTGTTCAGTGTATTATGACAACGAAAGTCATTTTTCGTATGTTAAAGAGTACAGTAAATAACTACAATTGAAAATTAATCGATTTTAGTAAAAATAACTCATACCTACCCTAGGACATTAGCCGATTATATTTTTCGCGGTATATTAATAATTAACACTATATTAGGGCACCATAAACATATTCCATCAATTGGCAGCTAATAATTCTGCAGTGGTTTGGAAACGTGGCATAATTCAGTTTCCACAACATTTTTTTATTAATTTACTGACAACTTACGGAACATCTGCTCGCTTGGTAAAAGAGACATTAGTATTTCTCCCATTACAATAATTCATACAGAAGAAAATCAAATCGACATAAACCAGTGTAAAGACAGTTTTTTTCTTCGCCTATAAAATTAACATTTTTTATTTGTACCACTTTTCCCGAGCACTACAGAATTATTTATTTAGTAGTGTGACCCAATATTTTGGATTTGCCCTGTGACACAGAATAGCTCACAATAAAATTTAAAATGAAAAATTATATAAACAGGTTTCAGACAAAATCGAATAAGACATAAGAAAAAAAAATAGAATCAAGTGTAATTTAAATTGAATGTACACCGTAAAGATGCTGACGAAATATCGCTACAGAAAATTTTATTATGGTTGTGACGATGGCATCTTGAAGATCTCTCGTCAGCTTGTATTTTTCCCTCCACTTTACAAAGGCTTTCGGGATGGTGCCTCTCGTTCCGAAGAAGAGACCGGTAACTGTGACTTTTTCTATGTTGTATTTCGCCGATAGGTACTGAATCGTGGGCTCGTAGATTTTCTTTTTCTCTTCGTTTACTTCAGATGGTTGAGTGGCTGAGATTTATTAGAGAATTTTATTCGTACAATTAAATTGCGCGATGCTACTTAGGCTACTGTTGCACGAAGGTCATGTGAAAAACGCATAGATATAATAATATCAAGTTTCGATTGTAGGTCGATGACACGTTACACGTGGCCTTTGCAGATAGGAAAGAAGAGGAGAACTGTTTAGAAATCGAACTGTTTATCTCTTGGAACCATGTGGAACTTTGAAGCATCACTGGAGCAGTGTAAAGGCTGGTTCACAATGAACCGGGAACGGAAAAGACAACGAGAACGAGAACGGAAATATTGTTAAGGCTGGTTCACAATAAACCGAGAACGGAAACGACAATGAGAACGAGAACGGAAATATCGTTAAAATAAATGTATTTAAATGTGAGCTTTCACAATTAACCATTGTGAATGCTCATATTTAAATACATATATTTTAACAATATTTCCGTTCTAATTCTCGTTGTCGTTTCCGTTCTCGGTTTATTGTGAAGCAGCCTTTAAAATAAATGTATTTAAATGTGACCATTCACAATTAACTATTGTGAATCCTTACATTTAAATACAGTTATTTTAACATTATTTCCGTTTTGGTTCTCGTTCTCGTTTCCTTTACCGGTTTATTGTGATCCAATCTTTACACTCTTTGGAACAGCTGGAACAGGTTATTTCACGAAACAATTTCAATTGTGAAACAGTTTAAAAAAAATTGTTCCAGCTTTTTTTACTCATCTCTAGTATATACTCTAGTACAGCGGTTCCCAAAGTGTGGGTCGCGACACCAAAACAAATAGCGCCTTATTAATAGCACGTGTATTTTGTACTTAGAATCATAAACAATCTTGAACATAAAAATAAAAAGAATGTTTCAGTTCCTGTGTAAAAAATAATTAACGCGATAACCATGCCTGTTTTTGAGATTGTAGCTTCCCAAATTCTATATTCGATACACACACACATACACACACTAGTAGCGTTTTCAATTTTAAGGCCTTTTCGCTTCTATTACGATGCCAATTATAGCGAGAAACTTAATTTACATGAATACGAGTTTGCAAATGCTATAAAAAAAATTCAAGGTATTCTTCGAGATATTCTTACATCCTTTTGATTCAAAACTGGTCAAAGCTCTGCGAAAAAAAAGTATAGTTTGAATATTCCATCATTAGGTACATATTTCAATGAGTCCTTTCTTAATACTGAATTTCAACTAGTTGAATACAATTGTCTAAAAACAAATTCAGTATCCATCTGTGACTGTTATATTTATTTTGTCTTGAATTTCTTCCGGAAAATATATAAAGAAAACTGCTATTTCAAATTCTGCAAACTTTACTGTATGCACGCAAAAAGAAACTTGGTATTTGTTGTACCCTATCACAAATTTTTCCATACACTGGAATGAATAAAATTTATTTTTGTCAAGTGATGTCGACCAAAAATCAAGCTTCCTTATAAGATCCTCGATTGTATATCTGGGTGTTATTATGTCAACATTTTGGTCTTGCAAATTACTGTTCAAAGTGTTTTAAGCATTCGAAAAATATATCAGAAAGGAAGGCCAGTATAAGAAGCCGAATAGAATTGGAAAATAGTTTTGCATATTCCGATTTCTCATTTTGCTTCTATCGATACATTAGAAGTTGGGTGATATCCACTGGTTTTAAGTAAAATTGTCGTTTTCGATTTTACGGTGATTTGTGTGTGTGTTTTTTAATGTACCGTATTTAAATACCGTTACGGCAATTGAATAACAATGGTTAAACATTAAACAATTTCAAAAATAGATTTATGCATTGTTTGGTGTTAAATGGGGACCATTTTGAGCACCTTTTGTAAACCGAACTCAACATATGTGATACAACATAACAATGCTAATCTTGATTTTAATCGGTTTTCTTGCTTTGAAATCTACGTATTTCATTACTATTGCAGTTAAATTTCAATGGTGCATATCCTGAAATGTGTATTTTTTTAAATTATAAATTTAAATAATATTAATATTGTTATTCAGTTGTTTTATAAGCTTTATTCACTTCTTTCTATTAGATTTTGTCTTCAATTATTTAATCTAAACAAAGCCTCCTCAAATTGGTGTACTGAAGCATTCAAATCCCCCTTTATTCAGACATACATTGTCATCAAAAGAGGTAATTAAAAAAAACAATAGTTTATAAATGGCAAAAAAATGTGATTTTGTACGTACTGAGACCAGAAGAATCCAAAGATAGGAAAATAAGTACTTGGTACCATTAAAAAAAACAGACTCCTCGGCACATCCTTTATAAATGAAAAGCATAGTATTTGAAAACCTGTTCAAAATATTCCTTCCTTGATACCCTACAACGTTTGTATAAATAGTCTCTTCATAAAATTAGAAATAAGAAAGTTACAAGCATTGTTCCATACTTTTTACTCACTCTGTATAGACCAGTAATGAACAGGAAATAGCTAATAACATAGCAATAAACATTAATTTTAATAAATAAATATAAAATAAAATATTGTGTTTATAAAAGATTTTCTTTGGCGTAACTAAATAAATTTTGCGAGAATAACAATATAAATAGTCAAATACTAAAAATTGTTATTGTAACTAAAAATTTAATTTACTTTTTAAAATTATTGAAGTAAGTCACAAAATATGGGATGTAGAGGTCAATGTTTTGGTGAGCGTACGAATTTTAGAACATTCGTCTGCCATCTTATTATTGGCCATTGTCACTTAATTTTTACTTCATTGTGAGAAATGCAAAGTTATGGAAAGGAATGTGAAACGAATATTGTACAAAATCTCAGTAAATTATTTTCATGGATAAGTAGTTACATTATTGATTGTTGTACCAATTCTCTTCAAACTTGGTAGATGCTGCCATCCTGCGAGCGTAGTGTGCATTAACACAGCTGAGAGTCAGTGAAATAGTTTAGAAACTCGCCGCTATAATGCGTGTTGCTATAGCAACAAGACTTGAGATGGGAGAATGCTTGCCAATTGATCCGTCTGAGTTTGATTTAAAAAAATATATACCGGTATTTTTTATGCACCGAGATTTGTGATGTAACCATTTAAACACATACTGTATTATCAAATTACAGAATTTCATGGTGATTGTAATCAGAAACAGGCTTTGGATATTCCACCGTGTCTTAGAACTTAACATTTGCAATGTTTCCGAACTGCATAACAGGTTGCATTTTCAAGGCAATATAGTACATTGGGCTGCAAAATAAATGCCGATACAAAATTACATCGTTTTTCGAGGACTGTAACAAACATGGCGAGGTGGAAAGCTATTTTACTGAGATTAATAAAAAAAAACATGTAAATACGACTTTTACAATATGTTCACGTTATTATTTAATATGAATTGATTTCAAATTATTCACATACTTTTATTTTACAACATTAATAAGAATGCTACACGAAAATAGTGAAACCGCAGTAGGTACCAGGTACCAGCTTCAACGCTTCCATCGGTATGGACTTTGAGTCATTGATTGCTTGGATATGTTGTGTTGATAGTCTCCAGTGCATGGGCTAAGAGCAGTTCTGACTGAATTCCATTTTTGTAACATAATATTGTGTGAGATGTAGCTTAGGCCCGTACGCACAGTCAACGCTACACTGTTCTCAAGATTTTCCCAAGACCAAGATCAGAATCAATTTTCGTCTGCACAGTCGCGTACTTCGTCCTGTCTTGGTCCTGAGACAATTCTGATATTGTGCTGAGAATCAGTGTTGCCAACTCGATTCTTAAAAACCCGCTAAGAGACAGTGCAGAAACAGCTAAATTGCTATATTGTAAATGTAAAATAAGATTATTATCAAACGTAAGTATTTTTCACAACAAATTATTCAACAACATTCACTTTTATGTTAATACTTAACGATATAACATGTATTACAGAATAAAATGCATAACGACTAGGCTCAACTTTCAGTTAACAAATATACCTATGATCTAATTTGCAACCCAAGTCGAAGGCTCTATTTGGAACAATTCCGAAATCTACTAATAAATGAAGTGATGAAGTTTAATATTGGAATTAACATGAACAACAAGATCATATTACTTTGCTACAATTATAACTTTAATAAAGCAACAAATGCTTGACATACATGACACACAACGACACAAACCATTAACTTGCAAAATACATAAACATTTATATAATCATGTGTAATACATTAATAAAGATATAATTTCTGAATTAATGAACCTTAAATACAGGTGTAACATTAATAGAAATTGAACCTGTTTTAATGTACATAATTACAGTAATTTTCTAATGTGTATTAATAGTTGTTTTAATTATTGTTATAAAATTGAAATAGATTTCGAATATTAGTTTGGTTTTAACCATTAAACAAGTAAATTAATCGAAAGCAATAATTAATACAGCTATTATTAATTAATTAATTTATTTATTTATTTTTATGTATTATTTAATATGTTTATTTTAAGATTGTTTAATTATCTATTTAATTATTACGCCAGTATTAGTAAAGTTTTAATGTATCACATGAGATATTTTGAATGTATGCCTGAATATGCCTAAATAGGCGAAAACGTTAGCAACATGTTAACTTCAATGAATTATTTATATGTATAAATATTTGTTGTTTTTTAAATATTGATAAGTCATTTTGACTGCAACTTGTTTAATAAATATTCTTATATTATAATTTGAATTATCTCAATATCACTACAATGTTTTCTAAGTAAAAAAATAAAAAAACTCACTCCTATATAGGTAAGCAATGCAAATTTCACAAATTTTACTCACTGAACAAGCACTGAAAAACGCCACATCTAGCGCGAAAACCGCTGTATTGGCAACACTACTGAGACTATTCGTTTTGAAGGTGAAAGTTTTCATACATTTATGTTGCCATTGCTGATCACGTGAGCAATGTCCGCGAATTAGCAATTAGCATTGTTTACGATCGTACATTAGTTCGTATTGCTGCGCTGAAAACGCTAAAATGTCAATTAATAAATTAAAAATAGTGGAGCTACAGTATACGCAAACATTGTTGTATATTATTAGAAAATCACATTATCTGTTTACCGGTACCGGTAATGGAAATTATTAATATGTACCATAGTTCAACCTATTTTCATTTATTGGTTTGTGTTACCACATAAAACAGTAAGCCTAATATATTATTTAAGAACACGTAGCTGATTTCGTACAAACAACATACATTATAATAGCATACAGTACACCCAACTTGTAATAAGCTGATTTGGCTATTATAACCTAATAAACACACTGGCATAAAGTTTCGTGTCTTGCCTACTAAAATTATGATAAGGTTTAAGTTATACTTACTAGAAAGTCTCCTGTTGCATTCAATATTAGGGCAGTCAAGACTTGCTGAATTCTTGTAATAGGAAGACCAAGACCTGTCCTTGGTTCTTTAACCGGTAATAGAATAAAAATGTCATTTACAGCGGTGTCCTTTGTGAATCATTAGGGTACATTTGGGAAACTGCTCGTCTTTGTAAAAATCTAGTAGATTTTCATTGTCTGTAAAATACCATTTTGGCGACCGTGGTTCATTTTAATGTCATTTTCATTTCTTTTTCTTTATATATTCTTATTGTGTAGAAGACATAAGACAAATTGTATTATATACTTCTTAATTTCAATTCAGGAATCCGCCTCTGAGCACGAGTTCTACTCTTTCAGGGGCGAGCTAAAGTTTTTCTGTTTATATTGTATTTTATGTTACAATTATTAGGAAAATAAATAAATAAATAAATGGAATGGAATGAATGAATGAATGAATGAATGAATGAATGAATGAATGAATGAATGAATGGAATGAATGAATGGAATAAATGAATGAATGAATGGAATGAATGAATGAATGAATACCACCGAAATGATAGCCGTCCAAATCTTGGATTTAAAATATCGGCATCCTAATCAATTCAAATGAATAAAAAAGAAAATGTAAATTAACGTTAAAAAATACATAATTAAATTTTAAAAAAGAATATTCTGCGACAAGATTTGGTAGCTATCAAAACGATAAAAATTTATTAAAAATAAATAATATACATTGAATATTATAAAGATGAATAGAGATGGTGACTGATGATGTTCAATGAAGATTTTAAAATGGTTAATGCTATTGTCTGAAGAGTCTTATCAGGAACCTTTAATTTTCTGAGGATCTCCAATGTAAACTTGGGAATAAATAAATAAATGAATCAATGAATCAATGAATGAATAAATGAATAAATAAATAAATAAAGTATTTAAATAAATAAATAAATATTTAAATATATATTTAAATAAATAAATAAATTCATTCATTAATTTCCAATAGAATTAAGAAACTCTATGAATTCGTTATCTAACAAGCTGTAATTCTTTTTTCTAACAGTCGACTGAGATCGTCCCAAGACCACTCGTTGGCATTCAAAGCCCAGTCTCAGTAATATGCTGGGACAGTCTAAAGCTCGTCTCAGAAACTTGGATGTGTTCAGGAATTTTTCAAGACAACCTCAAGAACGATCTCAAACGCGACTGTGCATATGAAAGTAGCAAATTGACATTTGAAAGGTTTTTGTGTCGATGAAAGCTGTTTACATGGCATATTTATTCCGTGTTTGTTTTTCCCCATCAGTACGTTTTAGAGGAATCCTTTCTGCGTCTTCTATCGTCTTCTTCTATTGCTATATTTAGGTAGAAAATGGTTGTAATAGGCCTAGATTAATTTTTTCGTAAAGTTTTAATTATTTCGAGTGAATTTCCCAGTTAATTCTGTAAAACTAATACGGAGAAGACCTTCCCCAAGTACTTCGGTTTCCCCAAATTTACCTGGTTTTCTTTTCTATTCTTCTTTTTCGTCCCCTTTCCTTCTTTATGTTTGTGGTTGTCTTCTTTAGTTATTTCTTCACCTATGTTATATTTTTCTTGTCCCTTTGTTCTCCCAATGTCTCTTTATTCTTCTTAACCTAACTTTCACTTCTTCCGTCTTTTCTTTTTATATATTCACTCTTGTTGTCCTTTTTCTTGCTCACCGCTGTGGAGTAACGGCTACCATGTCTGGCCGTGAAACGAGCTACAAATTCTGATTGCGACAAGTTACCTAGTTGGGGATTTCTTCCGAGGTTTTCCCCTCAACGACTTGAAGGAGAATTGTTGGGTAACTTTTGGCGATGTGCCTCGGACTCATTTCGCCTTCATTAATTAAAAATTCGTCTATCATGTTCATTATTTTCAGATCGATCAGAAGATTTGTGATTCACCTATAGATGTCTTCTGTCTAGGGGAGCTGCATAGGGGTTAAACGTAGATTCATTACTGCTTCGTAAATCGCTTTTTGTTGGAGATGTGAATATGACTCTTAGATTTCTTTTATTACTAATTTCTATAAATGAAGCTGATTATCTAACCCCTTAAATCTGGTTATTAAACTTCCGAAATGAGTTTTTACAAAGTCGAGGCCTAGCTAAATCGGTTTTTCTCACCGAAAAACTATAGATTCACCCAATTTATCGAAATCCTTAAGTTCGTTTTCAAGATAAAATTTACAGATGTACAAATAATGGAAGAATTGCTCGTTTAATAATATTGGATAAAGTACAATTTATATGTATATAACACATATAACAGATTGACCAGCGTACAGTAGTGGACTTTTAAGGCAACCACTTCCATCATTTTCACTATGCTGCCATCTAGCGCCTGCAAAAGAAGTCATAACCCATGGAATTGCATGGAGAAAATTATTTTCTCCTGTCAACAAATGCATGCAGCACTTGATTTACTTACACAATGGTCAACAAAATGGCGAATAAAGATTAATGGAACTAAATCACAAGCAGTGGTTTTCACTAAAAGATTCCCACACTTACCAGAAGAACTCACAGTTCAACAACAAAACATACTTTTTAATTCAGCTGTAAAATATCTCGGCGTTTATCTTGATAGAAGACTGACTTACAGACAACATATAAGTTTAATCAGAGACAGAGCTTTTCAATGTTTCATGCTGCTGTATCCTCTTTTCAAAAGTCGCATCCCTCTTAAACTCAAAGTTTTATTATACACTTGTCTGATCCGTTCATATATGCTATATGCTTTTCAAATTTGGTCAAATACTCATATACGTCATATTAAGAGACTGGATGGAATACAAAGATCAGTATGTAGGACAATCACGGGAGCAGACTATGACATCAGTAACTCTCAACTATATGAGTCACTAAACATAATGCTATTTAGTGATTATATTCAAAATGCCAGAACCAAATTTATAAATTCTGTAAAAACACATCCAAATCCACTGCTCAATAGCTTAGTAATTTCTAGTGTTTAATGTATGAGTGATTTCTTGTAAAACACTTCACTCCTGATGAAAGTGTTTGAATGTAGATTGTATTTTTATACTGAATCATGTATTAAGTTACATACATCTTGTAAAAGGCATGGGTCCATTTTTCGACCTGGTACTTAAAAAATATACATTTCCGAGAAACAAAACACGGAGAAACTGTACTTCCATCTAGTAGTCGCTACCAAAAGATGTCTTTTCGACGTTGGGGATTGGTGGTTGTTCTCATTTTATGTTGCCATTTCGTAACATGAGAAAATACAGTCTGATTGAAGGTTGAAGTATGCACTCACCACGTAATAAAGCAACAGAATGTCAGGTAATATGTACGTCACTGCAGTTCACCCTCCTTCAGGTCTAGTGAAAAACTAACAATCGATCAGAAGCATTAGTTTGCCTTGTAAAAGTAATGAGTAAATGACTAAACGTACTGTTGGCAACACTTTTTACGTGAATTACATCCTAGATCATATAATTATGTAACAGATATGTCGGCCTTATAGGCTTTGACGTTAACAACGTTTGTCAGGTTTACTACGCTGCCATCTAGTTGTTACATAAGGAGTCACGTCATAATTCCCATTTGAATTGCATTAGCGACTGTACTGCCATCTCGTGTTCGTTTACGGCGGACAGGTGGCGATCCTGGCGGTTGTTCTCTTCAAAGTGCTGCCGATTTTAACATAGCGATGAGTTATCTGTTACATATATGATCTAGGATCACATGTATGTTTGTATTTTATTCACTTTAGATGGTTTCACCTGTATTTTAGTGGCATTTCATTGATGCTCGTCTATACCGGTACAAACGTCCTTGTAGCTAATGAGAAAGACAGGCAAAAATCGGAGTCACATGATTATCTCGATCCAGTCATGGCCATCGTGCCAATCGCCTAATATAAAAACATGTTCAAAGTTCTTAAAAAAACAAAGGAATTACTATATTAAACTCATGTTAAACGTGCATTTATATACAAACTTATTCAATGTTGGCCATGTTATGACTAAAGACCCATTCACAATGAAAATTAAACATAACCGTAACATAAACACAGAAGTTTGCGCCCAGGCTACCAAATGGGATCATTTACAATGATTCACATAAGCATTGACATAAACATTACCGTAAGACGTTAACATGAAAGTTTGCAAACTCCAAACTTTCATGTTTATGCTTACGTGATTTGCAAACAGAACACAATCGTGGAGCGCTGAAGTATACGACAGAATATGAGGAAATGGCGTCGTTGTTATGTTTCCATGGTTACCAAGTATGTTTGCTGTTATGTTTATGTTTCCATCGTGAATGATGGTATGACTTCTTGATTTTACCGTAACGTTTACATTCTTAAGTTAGCGCTTACGTTATGTTTAATTTTCATTGTGAATGAGCCTTAAGAATGTGACATCGCGCTATAGTCTGTCTTTCTCGTTAGCCACGAAACGTCCTCTAGTGACGTCATATCGATGTTAAAAGTTGCTAACGAGAAAGGCGGGCTTCGGCACGAATCGAAGTCACGTGATTATCATGGTCTAGTAATGGTCATCTTGACAATCACCTAATATAAATACATGTTCAAAGTTCTAAAAAACAAAGGAATTTCTATATTAAACTCCTGTTAAACATGCATTTATATACAAACTTGTTCAATGTTGGCCATGTTATGACTAAGAAAGTGACGTGGTGCCTAGCCTGTCTTTCTCGTTAGCCACGGATGTTAAAGATATGCAGTTTCTTTTTTACAGTATTTGAAAAATCGAATAAATACCGGATTAATTCGAAATGTTCGATAGTAATACGGTCTTTGGTTTTATCACTCTGTGTACAGTAGTGGCAAAAAAAAAAAAAAAACCGGACCGACCCTTGTAGCTGAGTTTAGAATCACAGATTCAAATTTTGCTAGTTACAAAACACTTCTATCTAACTCGTTGATATTGTATAATTAATTGCAACAATGAAATTTATTGCATTTGTTCGATTCTTACCGTCTTTTATTTCCTTCAGTGCCTCAAACTTACAGACGAAAAAACTTTGAGAGTTTTATTTTCATCTGGCACCAATATTACATTTCTACCTCTATTCGGTAAAGATAACTGCGTATTTTTACATTAAATAGCAGTACATACCTCTGGCTTCACTATCCATATTGAAATTACCACAGTTTGACACAATACACAGCACAGGATTCTTTTGTATCAGCTACAAAGATCGGTCTGGTTTTTTTTTTGCTACTACTGTACAACTAATTTTCTGTGCCTCCCTAGAAGGAAATTGGAAATTGTTCCACTCTTGAATGTCATAAGCTATGTTAAAGCTTAGTGGCTTCATCGTATGTATAGAACTAATTTCCTGTATTTAGTAGGGGAATGGATCTCTTTCTAAAATGTTTCCGATATCACAAAATGCTTAGTATTCTCATGTTCCATGTAGAACTTATCTTTACCAATAAAAAAATGGGAAGTGTTCATAATGTGTTATAATAAAATAGCATATTTTTAGTTGCTTAACTCTTTACACAAAATTAATTTCCGTTTTGTTCAAAGATAGTACAAGCGTTATTAATGATCTATCCCATATACGGTATTATAAAGGCGTACCTACGATGAATGGTTACTCCACCTTGTGTACAGAATAATTTCCGTCAAGTCTAAAGACAATGCCACGGTTCATAACGTTGTATGATATATAGTTTCTGTGTATTATAATGTAGTACCGTACATATTTAGTTGTCTCACCCTGTGAACAGAACTAATTTCCGTCAATTTGAAGGTCCGCGATCTCTCGTATCACGAATCGCTAGCTCCGAACAATACTAACAAAATTGAACACTTTTACACGGTTAATTCACTAAACAATCCGCTCGAGGAGTTCACAATCGAAGCAATACGGAAGTAGTACTCATAGCCGCTACTAGATGGAAGCACAGAAGAGAATTTCGCGTTCAAACGTTTGAACAAGTCGATTCTAGCTGAAGGGATTAAAAAAAGACAATCCTGTTACGAGAGCTTCGTCACGAAGAAATCAATAGTTCGGCTGATGGGATATCAGTACACTTCAATTTAAAAAATTATATACAGGGCTTTCATTTCAAAACTTCCCAGACTAAATAACTAATTATTTAAATTGAGTTCAACGTAAACAAAAAACACGTCAATTTAGATATTGAGGGGGAAGTCTGAAATCAAGCTTAATTACATTTTAAATTTCACCCCCACCCCCAGCCACCCCCACTTTGAAATTTCAAATGGCATCCCTATATTTTTATACTTAAAACTAGTGGCTTGTGCAGAAAATTCTGCAAACGAAGTTAATTAGAAATTCAAATAAAAATGTTTCAGATTTATTTTCCAAAAAGATTACCAGACTTTTTGAAAGTTATTTGCTTCCACAATAATGAAGATGTAATATTCAAAGCAACGTAATAACACAATTAAGTGTAACCCTGTGAAAAATATCTATTTTTAAAAAGCTTCCTGTTTAATGTTTATTAAGCCAAATATATTTTCTTGAACACATCCTCTTCAGTTCTTCGGGTTTCAATGCCAAAACGTAAGTAACTATATCAGGACAATCAGCGGATTTTTCATGTGGGAGTAAAGAAGTTCCTATTTCAGGTCAGGATTGCAGGTGAGAGTTAAGAAAATGTCAGGTTTGCCATGCTTTCGAAAAACAGAAATTGATATTTCACTGAAGAGTACTATTTTTCCATAAATCCTTGGATGTCAAGCTTTCTACTAGTTCAAATTATATAATTATATAGATGTGAAAGAGCATTCAATTGTTTATACTTCTCATTCATTTGTTTTCGCATCTTTTGTTTTCTATCGTCGCTTGGAAACCTAGATTGTTGTCATTGTTGATTAGAGCTGAAGAGAATAAAGCTACAAAAACCTATTGAGCATTTCAAGTAATAGTTGTGTTTGTGTATTAAATTATTTTAAAATGATGTATACCCTTCAAGAGAGAACATAAATCATCTTTTTGATTAAATATAGAAAATTACACAAAATAAGCTGTGATGGTAGGGTGGTGGGAGTACCCTGTTGCTATTTTTAGAACCATAACCAACAGGTTCACTTCATTACAACAGAAAATTACTGATTTTATGAGCATAACAGATGTGTAAATTAAGTAAAGTAGTGGCAAAAAAAAAACCGGACCGAACCTTGTAGCTGATACAAAAGAATCCTGTGCTATGTATTATGTCAAACTGTGGTAATTTCAATATGGATAGTGAAGCCAGAGATATGTACTCTTATTTAATGTAAAAATACGCAGTTATCTTTGCCGAATAGAGGTAGAAATGTAATATTGATGCCAGATGAAAATAAAACTCTCAAAGTTTTTTCGTCTGTAAGTTTGAGGCACTGGAGGAAACAAAAGACGGTAAGAATCGAACAAATGCAATAATACAATTAATTATATAAGATGGATATGTTTTTTGACAGCAAAATTTGAATCTGTGACTCTGAAATCAGCTACAAGGGTCGGTCCGGTTTTTTTGCCACTACTGTACATAAAACACTAATTGTTGTAAGTACCCTTGAATGTGCTGAGATACAGTAATCAAATTCCTGTATGTGTACATTACACTTGCTTAGAACATGTTTTAATAAATTTAGTGATATATCATTAATAGTTTGTTAGTAAATTACAATCTACAAACTTGGGGTAATTCGGGTATAAGTTACAATTTATTGAATAAAACTTAAATCTTCGAACACTTGCCGTCGACCTGGTTGGCGAGTTGGTATAGCGCTGGCCTTCTATGCCCAAGGTTGCGGGTTCGATCCCGGGCCAGGTTGATGGCATCTAAGTGTGCTTAAATGCGACAGGCTCATGTCTGTAGATTTAGTGGCATGTAAAAGAACTCCTGCGGGACAAAATTCCGGCACATTCGCCGACGCTGATATAACCTCTGAGTTGCGAGAGTCGTTAAATAAAACATAACATTAACATTAACATTCGAACACTTGCCAATTTAATGTATATATTGTCTATTTCATAATTGTTTATCATGTAGTGTTAAAATTTGTGTTGATCACATTGATACTGCCTGAAAAAAAAATACTGTTTTTTTTTTATTTAGCAGTGTATGAAATGACACATCACATTCAAAGTAGTATTATTGGGAAACCAGCTATGATACAGTAAACAAATTCATGCATGTGTATACAACACATGTTTAGAACATGTTTTTAATAAATTTAGTAACATATCATTAATAGTTTGTTAGTAAATTACAATGGGGTAATTTGGATATAATTATAGCTTAATTGGTAACTTAGTTATTATTTATATTTATCGATAACAATTTGAGAGGTTTTAAAAACATTCTGATTTGTGAGTATACTATATATATTTCAAACATTATTTACTTAAAATTTATGAAATTATGCTTATATCTCCATTAAAATAGTTCATTCTCTACAGTTTCAATTGTTCCTTACTTTCTGTTCCAGATGATTCCACGTACACAAATTATAGTTTGATGAAAAACAAATAAATATCCGAAGTGTTTTCTGTCCCTGATTTTAATGGGCAGTATTTTAAGTTTACAAAATAACCCTTACCAAAAACTTAAGTATTGTCTGATTTTTTATCTTGTTAGGTCTAATTAAAAATCTTTAAATGCCTACCTAACCTCTAACATTCTGTTCCAGGATACATGCACTAACCTATGATAGGGATAATTTGATTTTATAAGGACTTTAAAACATGTTTTACTTCAATAATACACATTGCACCCAAATTTCCCATCCATGGGGTAAATTGAGTATAGTTAAACTTAGGGTTGTTATTATGATAAGAAGAGACTAACTTACTTGAAAATGCGATAGAATCATTCTAAAAAGTCACAGTTCTAACATAATAGGCTATAAAAAACTGACTAAAATTTCATCACGGTAACTTAAAAAAGGCTGTTTTATACCCAAATTACCCCAACCCATCCTATCAAGAATTAAGGCGTTTCATGCAATCCAAGATATTTCATAAATCTTCTGTCTTTTATTGTGTGAACTCGAAATTCTACTGTGCTCAGTCACACAGGTGATGAAATGTGTTTGTATGCATTATTTATATACAGTAATTTTAGGTAATTTCAGTGGCAAGTGAAATTAATATTATTTTCCGCAGAATGAAGTACTCCTTGCACATACTCTATTGCAGTGAAAGCTGTAGTTGCTTCCATTTGGAAGACAATCACGGTTTCAGGAATTTCATCTGCATTTGTATGTCAGACACTTCAATATAAAAGCGAACCTGAAATGTTCACGTGCGAGATGAAAAGGAAGTTACCATGGCAACTCCTCCGCGCTTCTTGTCATTCATGGCAGTGAGATGAAGAAGATTTTACACTGCGCCGTTTTGAAGGATTTTTCTGCCGTTGTGCTGTTTTATGAAATCTCTAGTACAATACTTTAATTGGCAGGGAAGGTAACGTTTTATTGTAGCCAAATGTAGTAGTTAAAAATAAGATAATGCACATTTTGATCATCTATAGTTTTTTCTATGTTGGTAGAACCACATATAGTGGACAATTTCATCTTGTCATAATTGTCAGGCAGTAGCGCAGTCTATTCAGTGCCCTACAGAATTTAATATCTGAACTTTCTTCAGAACAAAAGAATGTCGGAGCATGGTGCGGAACACATCGCGTCCTTTCATTGTTGAGGCAAAGAGAACATGGGGATTCTACCTCCCTGCTTCCTATGCTCAGATACCAATATCTACAAGTTTCACTGATGCACCGCTAGCAAAATTTCTCGATGCAGGTATTCCTGTTTTCCATGCTAGAATTTAGTGAGTCAGATTCTTTTTATCGTCATAAAAGCCAAACAAGAGAGACCTAATAATTTCGAGGGAAAAATTGTTCCGGGGCCGGGTATCGAACCCGGGACCTTTGGTTAAACGTACCAACGTACCCGGCCCCGGAACAATTTTTCCCTCGAAATTATTCAAATTAACTTTACAGGGAGTTATTCCTGAAAGCTTAATTTGCACAAGAGAGACCGAGTTTGTCATGGATATGACGAAAATACTCTTAAGGGAAATTATTGTTAAGGTGTGTGAAAAATGAGAAAAAAATTATCTGAAAGCAGCCCGGCATAGATTTGGTTCTAATGAACATAGCTTTTGAAATTGTTTGTGCTGAATGATGGAGCTTTTGGCTATTGAATGAAACTAGAATAGTTTTTATCTAGTTTTGTAAGACAGAAATATATTTTTGTGCGAGATCGTGCGTATTTGCTTGTTTTCCGCACAGAACCAATACGCGGTAAGTGTGAAATACCACATTCAGTATTCCCAACGTAACACACACAACAATTTCCCTCTTCTTACCGCTTAAGCGCGACATTCATTTTACTGCTTTAGGCTTTTAACATATTATTTTTAGAGACGTTTAACATAGTAATAATTATAAATTGGAAACTTACCACTGCAATTTCACCTAAATTGCAATGTTAATATTATTGCTTTTAAATATTTGCAAAAATTAAGTAAAGTCTACTACTCCACGAAACTTATTGCATTCCTGATACAAGTAACATTAAGGAAGCCGTGAAAAAATCAACAAGATTCCAGATGCCGATGTTATTACTGCAATATGTTATATAAATAATATTGTTAAAATATTAAAATGAAAAATAAATCATTACATAACCTTACCGTTTGTTTTAAGTTCGCATTTATAGACTGGGGGAAAAAAAGACAGACGTATATCACGGCCTGCTGGAGTATGGTAAACACAGAAAACATTTTATAGCAACAATGTTGAAGAAAGATATTTTGGTGTTCCGAAGTTGGCGTCATTAAACAGAAACCAAGATGGAGATTTCATTGCACCTAATTAGGAATTCGTCTTTCAGGTATGTAATAAACGATCTTCGCACAAAATAATGTACGATACACGAGCGGTATGTTTGTTTTCATGTTCTCGGAAATTAAAAAAGCTCAATTACGTTTCGCTTTTCAATCTTTTCCTCGAACATGAAAACGTTAACATACCGCTCTTGTAACGTATATTACTATTGTAATATTAAAGTTTTATTATTTTTTTTTTTTAGATTATCGTTACACAAAATGACATTGGTGCACGTTTCTCAGAAATTAATGAAGATAGGATTATGAAATTTTCAGGGTATGTTAATAAATAGGGTAAAGGTTGGTAATATTGTGAGCGTTCTTTTTGAGAATTTATTACAATTTTACTGAGCGAGAGAAGGACCAGTTTTCTGCAGGAACTTGTCCACGAACATTTCCTTAATACTTTGACTCAAAGAAACCGATCTTGCTCTCGCTCAGTAAAATTGTAATAAATTCTCAAAAATAACTATCACAATATGACTCATATCACAATATTACCAACCTTTGCCCTACGTATTAATCATATTCATGCAATTAATTTAAGATAATTAAAAAACGTCTGCTTTATGCCAATTTATCTAGTTGGAAAAAATTATTATTATTATTTTTCAACAACGAATTTCATTTGAGCCCTAGTACCAAAATAATGGACCTATTAAAAAGATATTGCATAGTTTTACTTTATTTTCCTGTGACAATAAGTGACTAAAATTTCGTTACCATCAGAACTGTCGAAAATTAATGAAGTGCACCAATGTTATGTTGTGTAACGATACTCTAAAAAAAAAAAAAACTTTAATATTAAAAAATCATTTCCGTCTTACAAAGAAATAGATCGAAACTATTCTAGGTTCATTCAATAGCCAAAAGCTCCATCATTCAGCACAAAAAATTTCAAAAGCTATGTTCATTAGAACCAAATGTATGCCGGGCTGCTTTCAGCCAATTTTTTCTTATTTTTCATACACCTTCACAACCATCTCTCCTTAGGTGCACATATTTAAACTGGGAATGATGCTCCAGCAGTTACAAGTTGACTTCAAAAATATGTCCCCGGTTAATATGTTTTCTGAATGTATATTTTTACATATTTTAATCACGCATAAATCAAATTTGATACCATCCTACTGAAATATTCATGTATCCATTTGCAAACAAATTAATCTCAACGCTGTTATAGCCACCGGTGTAGCTCAGGCGGTAGCGTGTTTGTCTGCTGATCGGGGTTGCGCTCGGGCGTGTATTCGATTCCTGCTTGGGCTGATTACCTGGTTGTTTTTTTTTTTCGAGGTTTTCTCCAACCGTAAGGCTAATGTCGGGTAATCTATGGCGAGTCTTCGGTCTTATCTCGCCAAATACCATCTCGCTATCACCAATTTCATCGACACCAAATAACCCAGTAGTTTATAATTTAAAAAGCGTTGTTAAATAATCAATTAAAAAAAACTTTGACTATGCTAGGAATTTCCAAGATACGCTACATGGATTGTACAGAGTGTAATGTGAAATTCCAAGACGTGGGGTTTTATTAGACGAAATTAAATTCAGAAATGTAATATAACAGTGTAAAATTATAGATCTACTGTAAGTAAAGATAGTGCTTTAATTAAACATACAATATTATGTCATGCGATACCACTAGAAGCATTTGGAATGTGGATATAGAGAGTAAAGGCGCGTGCGAAATGTACAGACAGAATATGAAATGAAGCTGTGCTAGAAAGAGTGAGTGAAGAAAGAATAATGCTGGAACTGATCAGAGAGAGAAAAAGAAATTGGGTGGGTTACTAGATAACAAATGCCTACTGAAGGATGTACTGGAAGGAATTGTGACCGGGAGGAAAATTCGGAGCAGAAGGAGATGATGTTATTTAGTCAACAGGTCTGAACCTCACAAGTGATACCAACAAGGCCCACGTATGAGGCAATTAGGCCAGGAGATAATGGGTTAGGGTGGCCAGTTCCTTTTCCCCTCCATTGCATACATCGCCGACTAGATACATATTACACTAGTCAGATATCGGATGAAAAACAAGATCAATATATATGGATCGTAGGCGGAGAATAAAATGAAGACGAAAAAAAGAAGGAAGATGAGAGAATGCTGGGTTTGCAGTGAAAGGCCTGCCCTTGAGCAGAACACTATGAATGAATGAATGAATGAATGAATGAATTAATGAATGAATGTCATACAAAAGGCCTGTCCTTGGACAGAAAACTATGAATGAATGAATTCCATACATTGTAATGCGCTTAAGGGGTTAGGTACAGCTTACAGCAGTAAAATTTTGGAAATATTCAACATTTTTTCCCTCTATTACTATATCTTGTACAATAATGAAAATTAATATGTGTGAAACACTGTCCTTCTGCTATATGAAAAAAATATTTTTACGATTTAAAAAAAATTATTTACATTTTTTTTTTCAAAATTCAGTTCACTGTGCAGTGATGAAGCGTTTCCCACGTAACTATGCATGCCATATTTACAATATGTTAGAAGATCATTTCTCTACCTTTGATAGACTGTCTGATAAAAAATAAATTCATTTTAAAAAATGGTCAAATATCAGTATTTTCTATTACACAAAATAAAATAAAAAATATATTATTTATTAAGGAATGTAGTTGAAAGAGCATGATATTGTAAACATGAGTTTCAGCAATAAAATAAAAGAGAGAGAATATGAAAAATTTAACAAGTTTTTGAGTTATGAGGGAAACGCTTCATCACTGCACAGTGAACTGCCAATATTTTGAATTTTGAAAAAAAAAAAAAAAATATATATATATATATATATATTTTTTTTTAAATCGTAAAAAAAATATTTTTTTTTTCATATAGCAGAAGGACAATGTCTTATACATACCAATTTTCATTATTGTACAAGATACAGTAATGGAGGAAAATAATGTTGAATATTTCCAAAAATTTTATTTGCTGTAAGCTGTACCTAACCCCTTAATTCTTCCGCCTATCTGCGATGACTGCATGAAATCCAGTTATTCCGAGACGAGAGTGAAATTTCTCACAGTAACGGATACAACTTTCTCATATTTCTTTCCTGTCAACACGAGAAACATTTCTTTTATTATTAGAAATGTTTGCGGTATTATAATATTAATTCATGATGAAATGCCAAATATATTTTATCGCGAATGCTTTTTTTTTTTTCAAAATGTGGAATTCCTATGGCAAACGTTATAGGCCTACCAAAAAATAGCCATGGAAACTATTCAAATTAGTGTCAAAATTAGGTTATTTGGGTATGGCACAGTATGAAACACGTTTTACAGTCATAATAGAGGGACTGCAGGGAACATGAAGTCCAGAGTCCTTGAATTCTCAGTTTAAACACGTTAATTTTAATAGGTTCTGTCTAACGACAAGTATACATGCACATCACTATCGATGTGCTTACTAAGCTTCTACGTTTTTCGACCCGACACTAGATGAACGTGGTGGGACTAACATGACCTGCAATCAGACGTTGAGGCTCCACAGAATATTATCACATTGATAACGGACAAAACTGTTATGTTTCGATGGCTTTTCAACAGCGAAGTTGTGTCTTTTCTGTGATATAGCTGAAATTAAAGTAAACAGATCGACTAATAATTCAGCAGTGATACAAAGCCCACACTTCGGGGAGCACGCCACTGCTTGAACTGTGTTATAAGGAGAAAAGGTCACGACTATCTGCACGCCACTGATAGACAGACAGGCTGGCGACTGTTGCCATAGAGACGTACGTCCAGCGATAGATCGATAATCGGGTCCAGACCACCCGAATACAGGATGGTTCGTGGTTCGAGACTGCGATACGAACTAACGTCGACGGACTTGTGCCGTCATTTGTTTTAAAATCTACACTTACTGCAACCGTTTGTCATTGTTTTCTTCATGCGTGAAGTATTCTTTATTAAAGACTAGCCGTACCCGTGCGCTCCGCTGCACCCGTTAGAAATAAATATAAAGTAATTATAATTAAAATAGGACATTTGATCCAGGGAACATTCGTGTTTGATAGAAGGATAAATAGTTTATTATGTTACTTAATTTAAATTGAATTAAAAAATTAAAATGCTATCATTTTGATCCAGAGACCACTCATTTGGTCATAAAAATTAGTTTAGGAAATACAGGAAACGAATATACAGAATAGCCTATCAAGTTTTCTGTGCATAAGAATCTATTTTAATCTTACCTGTCCTCGATTCACTCAGAAGTTGCTGTGATAACATTATAGCATTATGTCCATCTAGAGAAACTACACTTTCCAATGGTGAATTAATAATTAATTATACAAATCGGATAATTTAGCTTCCGATATTACTTCATAGAAAAGCAGAAACATTATCTGTAGGCTATCTTTTATAGCTTTCGATTGTTGCTGTCCAACGAAGTCATTTGTTTTTTAATTCATTACACGGCCTTAGATGGCAGTTATTTTGATTTTAAAACTCATTTATCTCATTAAATATCAGTCCTATCAAAATTTTTCAAGGAGTAAAACTTATCGCAAATTATTTTTAAAGAAACTTTTGTTATGTAACATTTTTCACAAAAATCAATAATAAGCGATATATTTCGATTTATTTAATTCAGGCCCCCTTATAACCCCCTTTTTAAATAATGTATTTTGAATGCCATATAGCCTAAAATCTAAGTTACAACGAACTTAATTTATATTCCAATTTTCATCGAAATCCGTTCAGCCATTATCGCGTGAAAAGGTAACAAACATACAGACAGACAGACAGACATACAAACAAAAATTTCAAAAAAGCGATTTTCGGTTTCAGGGTGGTTAATTATATATGTTAGGACCAATTGTTTTTGGGAAATCGAAAATTACCAGAAAAATTTTGGCTACAGATTTATTATTAGTATAGATTAGGAAGACAGTGTTTACAATTACATTGATAAAACGTTACGTTTTCATATTCAGTAAGTTTTTTTCACCTAATTCTTTAGATTAGGAAAATGTATTGTATTAAGTCTAATTTGACTTGATTGATTACAATGTAGGGTTATTAACTTTCACAGATGAGGCACTCAGAATAAAAGTGATACAAGTGACATTTTTTTTTTAAAGTGATATAAGTGTATATTCTAAATCTTTACTGTCACTTCTGTTCAGAGAAAAGGTAGTATAAATGCAGTTTCAGTCAGTGCTCCTCCATGTTGGTTTTATTCTTGTATTACAATGCATACAGTGTGTTGTAATATGGGGAGTTACCTCTCATATCATAGCAGAACCTCAATCAGAGATATGGCATTCTAACATCGTTTGAAATTTGCCTGTTTCTTACTTTGTGCCTTTTTTGTTTTCGTATCCAATATCATGATTAATTTTTTTGCTTTTGAATGCAATTATATTGGACGCTTCCCTCACAAGGCAAGCTCATCGGCAATCTCAAAAACGGCTGCCGTTTCTGAGATAGTAACTTTGCTTCTAAAACGTCTTTAGTGGGGAAATACATATAAGCTTAAAAAATGAATAGAAGTGCATCTCATCTGTCACAAGACATGTTCAATGTGTCTTCCTCCTTCTTCAATACATTTTGAACATCTCCGAAGATTGTTCTGGAATCCTGGACTAATCTCTTCTTGCGAAATATTGGAAATGGCTTTTTGCATAGCCTAAAACTAAAAAAGACTCGCTGCAATATGTTATACACCATTCTCAAAAAAAAAATATAAAAACCACAACAAATTGCACCAGGATACACTACATACGAATGAGTAATCCCTTCAGTGTTCTCCAACAATTAGAGGAAATACAGTAGCTGCAAGAATGAGTAATCCCTTCAGTATTCTAGAAAAGTGAGAAAAACAATAGTTTTTCATTACATTATGCACCAATGAGTAATCCCTTCCGTAGCTCACAACAGTGAGGTGAACTGCACGCATGCAACGCCCGACAAACGTCGTTGAACTTTGGTGTGTACGACAGGCGTACTGTGTGAGGCAACTTTTCTGTACGTCCCGTGTCGTCACACATGAAGAACACTGTATTTAATTTATTTGCTTATATTTATATTAGGTATAGTTTCATATATTTAATGAGACTCAAAATCCTCCTGCAAATAATCACTGTCTTATTAATTTATTCACATTTATTGTATTTAGTAATTCAGTATTCCTTAAGTCAGCTTACATACATATAAACAGTTTCTGTATTTCTGTTGTCATATTTGCTTGGCAATTTCCTTGTCCCTTCCGTCATATCTCAGAAGGGATTCGGCCTAACTCTAAAAACAAATGACAACTGGGATTCACGCTAATTGGAATTAATTAAGGAGCGTTGGAAGTCTAGACTGTCTCTATCCTCAAGGCAGACAGATTGGAGAGATTTTATTGGAAAACCGAGAGGTTGCTAGGAGATGGGAAGACATCACGACACCCACACACCGAAGGAGAGATGATATAGTTCCATATTAAAACAAAGACTGGTCTGGCAAAGCATAGTAAGACAGGACTTATGCAAATATGTTTTAAGAAAAATACAATTACAGTATGCTATATGCAATATCTGTAATTCAACTTGATTTATATACCCTCAGAATAATGTATTGTTCGGTTTAAGGCCAAGCTCTGTGGCGTCCAGAGTGGTGGGAAAGCTAGTATGGGTAACCGCCTCTACTGATATTTTTACTGCTTAATGTAATTATTATGTAGATTTCTTGAACATAGTGTCCAAGGCTATGTGTATTGTTTATGTTTGTTGGTTACATTATCGTAGTTCTATACAGAATGTTTCACAATTATAGGTACAAACTGCAGAGGTGAGTAGAGTGAGTAAAGGACAAAGAAACAAGGCGAAACATAGGTCTGCAAACCAGTCATTTACAAAATCTACGGGATTTTATTATGTCTCCTCAATACAGGTGCTCTGGACCAAGATAACATCCGATATGCGATATGCACTGAAGAAACAGAGCGTTCAACATGTCCTCAGTGTGATGACCGTTCATGATAAGTAGGGACCGGATTTTTATGTAATTACATATTATATTCCTTTCAACCTAACCTTATATAAATAACAAATCTTTGCGAATCTTGTAATTACCATTAATATATTAAAATTTGATACTACATATTTTTACATATTTACCTCACATTACATATTATGGCTTGGTATTACATAAATCTACATACAGCTCGACCAAGTTAAGTCTGCGAGCCGAGAGGGGAAGTTGGAGGCAGTTCTGTAGTGAAAGGAGGCGGTAACGAGAGAGACCAGTACAGTCTCGTATGACAGCAAAGTTTTCCTACTGCGCTTCAGTTCATAGAGCGGTAACAATTTAAGACGCTTTGAAATAGACTGTACTTCTAATTCTGCTTGACAGTGAGGTTTGTCGTTCTGGTTGGCAAGCGTGGGCGTAGGAGAGAAAGTTGCATGAGGGGGGAGGTATCGTAACTGTTGTCTTTATCTGAAGACAAGGACAAAAAATGCGTGAGCTCCGTAGTGTATTTTAAACGATGTGCACACGTTGAAATCTGAGCGTCAAGTGACCTATGTGGCAACTGTGTTTTGCCTCTACATTCCATCCCGATATCCCCACTCGCAGACTTGACTTGGACAAACTGTATTTAGGGAGTTTATTCATTTTATTATCTAAAAGGAAAAAAAAAAATCTGCTGGTGAAGTTTACAATTTGAAATACACAGATTTGTTCTGTACACGTCTTAACAAGCCGTTCCCATGCAATTTGCAACCTTACCCACTCTCTTCCTAATCCTTCCAGGGAAAACCTGTGTCATGTCTGACATGAGCCCAATAAAGTAGCCGACTTTTGAAAAGAAGCTGGAGTAAAAGAACAAACTAGAAAGATGTTGAAAGATTAAAGTAAATAGCTTTTCAGGTTATTGCTTGATTTCTTTACTTTAAATTTAGTAGATCTATACAGAAATGAGATTTTCCGAGCAATTAGAAAGTATGGTTCTCGGCTGGATTAATTCTACCCTTCTGAAATGAGACAGGAATGTCACTTTTTAAACAACAGTTTGTAAATGCCTAGAGTTTGAGGTTTCACTTTGTTTCTTACAGGGAGCAGGTAAAATGCATGTGTCCCACATCTCCTCTTATTTTATCCTAATCCATTAAAGCGAAACAGCGCTTGCAGTACTGTTGTGTCATTCATTTCATTCAGTTCTCTAATTTTAGTACTTACAGCATAAAGTGCAAGTGAGTTTATCTACTGCATTTAACTAACTAAAACTATGGATTGCGATGGACGAAGCTTTCGCTACAGATAGAAAAATACTAATGTGTCAAGTGTGCGGTAAAAAAGTTGGGTGCTCTATGAAATCACAACTGGAGAGTCTTACCTATCCCCTACCTGCCAGATATTGATATTAAATATTTTCATGATTTTACATATTTTGGTACATATTCAGCTTATTTTTCTTTCATAAATATGTACATATTTCACACCTTGATATTACATAAAAATCCGGTCCCTAATGATAAGGCAGGCACCACTACGTTTCTTCATCGATTTTCGTACATGTTTGAATAATCTTGACGTATCTCTAATGTGTTGAAAATCATTGAGAATGTGTTTCGAGTTCATTAACATTAACAGGGCTGGAATATACAACAATTTAAAAAAACTGCAATGAAGACCAGAGGATTGAAGTCGGGGGATCTGGGAGACCATGATGTTGGTAAACCACAGCCGATACTTCTGTTGTGAAAGCTTGTCCATAAGAACTCTTGAACGTTCAAATGAAAGTGAGCCAGTGATTAGTCATGCATATATCACAGCAGCTGCCTTTCCCAAAGAGGCAAATCATCGAACATTTTACGTAGCTCATATTAAAAAATATGGAAGTACACACGACTATTAAGTGTGTCAGATAAGAATTGAGGTTTCACGTGTACAGAGTCTATTCAGTAGGTGGCCACAGTAATGAAATGATATCTCTGGAACGATTTGTTTCAGGACTTAAGTTCATTATGAGTTTTTGCCTTATTTCATTGTCCTCTACTCACCACTGCAGTTTATACCTATAATTATGAAACACACTGTATAGAAGGAGACAGAATATTAGCACAGAATATTACTCTCAAAATTAACACCATGGGTATCAAGGAAGTATTTTGCTCCCACTGAGATTAAAATGTACTGGCGCCCCTGCCAAGAGTAAACCAAGGTAAATGGCAGTTCATCACCAAAGGAAGTCGGTGTTCGATCCGGGCGGATCCTGTGGTGAAAGGAGATAATTTTAGGTAGCTATTTTCTCTTGATATTTCAGTCTCGCTTATCATTTAAAGCCACCGATGCTCCATTTCCGTTGCATCATAATGTGATTCAAAGATTTGGAACTCCTTGTGGAGGACGTGAAACTAGACGTTGGGGAATTAACCGATCCTTGCTATAATAGTAACATTTTCCTTTCCAGTCGCTGAGTGACGAGATATTTATATTTATTTGTGGCAGTGATTCTACGGGAACATAAATGACTCTCGGGAGGAAATTAAACGCAGAATAAATATGGGAAATGCCTGTTATTATTCGGTTGAGAAGCTTTTGTCATCTAGTCTTCTGTCAAAAAATCTGAAAGTCAGAATTTATAAAACAGTTATATTACCGGTTGTTCTGTATGGTTGTGAAACTTGGACTCTCACTTTGAGAGAGGAACAGAGATTAAGGGTGTTTGAGAATAAGGTTCTTAGGAAAATATTAGGGGCTAAGAGGGATGAAGTTACAGGAGAATGGAGAAAGTTACACAACACTGAGCTGCACGCATCGTATACTTCACCTGACATAATTAGGACCATAAAATCCAGACGTTTGAGATGGACAGGACATGTAGCACGTATGGGCGAATCCAAAAATGCAAATAGAGTGTTAGTTGGGAGGCCGGAGGGCAAAAGACCTTTGGGAAGGCCGAGACGTAGATGGGAAGATAATATTAAAATGGATTTGAGGGAGGTGGGATATGATGATAGAGAATGGATTAATCTTGCTCAGGATAGGGACCAATGGCGGGCTTATGTGAGGGCGGCAATGAACCTCCGGGTTCCTTAAAAGCCAGTAAGTAAGTAAGTGATTCTACGGGACACATTGTATTATGTAAAAACATTATAGTTAAAATGTAATATTTACGGAACTGTAGCGTAGTCTTACATCGGTTTTGGCTTTCAACCAATCTCAGATCAGTCAGTGACGTCATATTGTTTTGATCTAGTACTGTTCTTGGCTTGAGTAGGCATTACTGTATTATGATTTTTCTACCTTTATTTATATATATTTTTTTACAAAATTTGGTATTTTTCACTGCTCAAATGCAGGCATGAAGTGCTTAGAACAACCGCTGTAACACTTTTTACGTAAGCTAACTTTGTTCACACTGCAACGCGCATATTTATGTGTATTTCATTCAGAAGCATTTGATATAGAGCAGTATCTCTCTGTCGCCGGTCCACGAAGATATTGATTCTACCATGTACACATACTAAACACACATTTTGAAGGCGAGTATATGTAAAGTTCCGGCCACAGCTCCGGTTATTCTTTTTGCTGTACTTACTAATTTGATTGGTCTAGTTGGCCACGCCTCCTGCATCACGGTATCGGTTATAGTTGCTCACTTGTTTTTCAGTACAGGAATTCACAGCCAGATGCCAGTAGACTAATAGCTTTTATGCCGGAAATGAATTTTGCTGCCTCTTAATGTTGCCGGTGACGTCAATTTACCTGAAAGGGAGTGACAGGTTTCATATCTCTACCCTGTCTGATCTTGCTGGTCTCTTTACGTTTACAATCTAAAAGGATGTTAAATTAGCATGGACTTAAAATATTTTCGAACGATTAATTTTTCGAGGACAAGATTTCTAGGTTCATTTGAATTCCTAGGAAGTTCTTTTAAAGATATTCTTCTTATCATGTTTAGTTATCCGAACTTCTAATTTGATTGTAGGTCTACATTTCATTTTCCACATTATTTATTTAATTCCTTATTTGTTTCAGCCTCGTAATGTAAAACCATAGCCTTTTATATCAGCAACCTGTAAGATATAAAAGAGTAGTACAGAATACAATATTAGAACAACTGAATAGACTTTTCCACTTTGATTAATAAAAATATTGTAAACACATCCATTAAAAATGTTGTAAACACATTCATTATGCAACTAGTTAGGTAATGATACTTATATTACGCAACTAATAAGGTAACTCAGATTTCTTTCTCCTACAATAATAAACACGTGTAGCACAAAAGTGTAACAGTAAGATTTGAAAATATGAAGGCAAACAATTGAAAATGCTACGTGACAACTTCTATGAGAACGAGCTTAATATTTAAAATTATAAAGCTGATTGTTAGTATCGTGAAGACCGACAATATTAATTGTAACTGTGCATTGTCGATCATTATTCATATTATACCAATAGTATTAAAACACGATTATTAGCAGATTAAGCACCGAAATAAATTACTTTTATTTATTATTGTTAATAAAGTTTGTCATTATTTCAGATATTTAAATTTCATAACATTACATTACAATTAAATTGAAAATTGCAAATAAACAAGAAATATTGCTTTAAAATTACGAAAAAAAAAAAGCATTTATCAATAAGAAACACCTTAAAAAGGCAAGATAGGCAAAATAAAAATTGGCCCTATCACTTTGATTCACTCCAAATCTCATTTATATCTATGCAAATAATGATTTACTTCCACCAAGTAAAAAAGGCATTTTGCCAAACATCCGGGCTCTAAAATAATAATAATAATAATAATAATAATAATAATAATAATAATAATTGACGTAATCGTAGTTACAATTACTATACTTACCTACTTACTTACTTACTTACTTACTTACTTACTGGCTTTTAAGGAATCCTGAGGTTTATTGCCGCCCTCACATAAGCCCGCCATCGGTCCCTATCCTGAGCAAGATTAATCCATTCTCTATCATCATATCCCACCTCCCTCAAATCCATTTTAATATTATCTTCCCATCTACGTCTCGGCCTCCCCAATGGTCTTTTTCCCTCCGGCCTCCCAACCAATACTCTATATGCATTTCTGGATTCGTCCATACGTGCTACATGCCCTGCCCATCTCAAACGTCTGGATTTAATGTTCCTAATTATGTCGGGTGAAGAATACAATGTGTGCAGTTCTGCGTTGTGTAACTTTCTCCATTCTCCTGTAACTTCATCCCTCTTAATCCCTCTTAGCCCCTAATATTTTCCTAAGAACCTTATTCTCAAACACCCTTAATCTCTGTTCCTCTCTCAAAGTGAGAGTCCAAGTTTAACAATCATAAAGAACAACCGGTAATATAACTGTTTTATAAATTCTAATTTTCAGATTTTTTGACAGGAGACTGGATGATAAAAGCTTCTCAACCGAATAATAACAGGCATTTCCCATGTTTATTCTGTGTTTAATTTCCTCCAGAGTATCATTTATATTTGTTACTGTTGCTCCAAGATATTTTAACTTCTCCACCTCTTCAGAAGATAAATTTCCAATTTTTATATTTCCATTTCGTACAATAATGCATTTAAAAATAGGCTTAAGGACTCTACTAATTGACGGTAATTATACACAGTATTTAAAGGGTGTAAATGATATTTTGTTTTTGAAGTGTTGTATCAGTGAAGAATTATGTTGTGTTAGTGAAGTGTGTTGTGTAAGTGAAACGTGTTCCTGTCAGTGAAGCTTTATAGTTTATAGTGGCAGTGCAAAGTATTTGAACAGTGAAATGTTTTTGAAGTGTTAGTGAAATCAGGATAGAATCAGTGAAATGTGTCGTAGTTCCAGTGCAGTGAGTGAGTTGACAGCGAAATGAGTGTAATGTTGAAAGGTACTTGTGCAGATATGAACATATCATACTCGTGGGTTTTAGTTCGAACTTAGGTTTAAGATACAAATTAGATTTATTTTAAATGTTATTTTAAGTGATCGTGCTTCATTTAATTTAGGGTATTCCCTGTTATTATTATTATTATTATTATTATTATTATTATTATTATTATTATAAATTATTGTTAGTATTAATTATTAGTATTATTATTAATTGTATTTTTAATTAATAAGTTTATTATTGTCATTATTGAGTGTAATTAATTACCACTGCCACCGGGTATATACCCATTGCAGTGTGAATAAATACATACATACATACAATATTCTCGTCACGAGACATAATCATATATCAATTACTATACAAATACAATGATAAATAATTAATAGTAGGCCTACCACTTCTACCACAACTACTGCCACCTAAATCTTACAGAAATTAGTCGTACAAACTTTCAGTTCTTTTAGGAGATAGGTATCGAATCTTAACATGAATAAGAGGAAAAGGATGGAAGCTCCAACTTGTCCGTTGCAGGACTCCGTCGGCTCCGAACTAATGGCTTCTCACTTTCAAAGGTTTCGCCATGGTCCGTATAACATGCAATATATGAGAGCTTCACGGGCTTTCCATACGTAGGTATAAAGTTCCCTGTGGCAAAGTGGAAATCCTGCACAAATCTTTGCTCGTATTTTATATAAGTTATAGGGTTCAATCCCAAACGTCAGCGCTACCAGGGCAACGAGAAGTTGCCTCGTTGCTTAGAAACGTCACGCGGTGTATTACTGACAGTTGAAAACTGATTTCCAGCGCGGGAAAAAATATGCCTAGGAATTAATTGAATTTCGTCTGGCGTACCAATCTACTATTCATATATTTGATAAATGTGAAAAATTGAATACTTTCTTACACTATACTGTGTTGATCTTCCTTTAGATTTATGTTCGGTGGCATGCAAAAATGTTAAACAAATATGGGCATTATACTTTCCATTTTAGTGATCGAGTGATACCATTAGTATAGAATAGAGGTTAGGGGGTTCGCATCCGATCATATGCAACGAGTGTACAAGACATAATTCAACTCAGCATGACTTTTTATCGAACTAGCAGTAGAGCTGGAAGGCCTGCGTCGGAGATTTTCGCGACGTTGGAGATTCCTGTATCAGAATAATAGGAGTCCAGAGAAAATTGAAGAATGTGATCCCAAAACGCATTGTCATTTTTATGAAAGGACTGGGCTAGTTTTTTTTTTTTTTCTTTCTTTTTCCCCACTGGTCTACGGACTGAGCGAGGTTTCAAGTAACATGCACAATAACACAAACTTTTAGACAAGGATTGGCGTTGTTTTGGAAGAAAAGAAGCTTAAAATATAATGATAGAAGTTTAAAACATCATACATATATAAATCATAAAAATGGTCAAGTTTTGGGATCATACTGTACTTTTCAATTTATCGGCTATTTCTCTTCCACGTCATTAAATCTTGCTACCTACAGCTTCAGCCTATGACGCTGATGTTTGCAGTAAAAATTCTGCCGTAAATTCTACTTCATTTCAGAATTGTGATTCTAAACCAGGCTCCGCCAAGTCGAGTCAAGATCGCGAGAGGGCGTACAGGCCTACTTACGGCTTCCAGTGCGGGCAGTACAGTTGTACACTGCAGTCTATCAGTGGTGGAACCTATCGAGGTCGCTTGGGGGCACCGGTGCACTGCATTTTGCACCAGGAATATTTATGTGCTAAAACATGAACCTTAGCAATGTAATGGATGTTGTTATGCGAACAATTAATTTCATAAGGTCTAAAGGACTTAATCACAGGGACTTCAGGGCACTGCTTGATGGTATTAACAGTATGGGGATTTACTCTACCATACCGAGGTAAGGTGGTGAAGTCGAAAAATTCTGGAACGTTTTCTCGCACTTAGAAATGAAACTGCCTTATTTATGGATGTACATGGGAAACCTGTTAGAAGCCTTGGACATGAAAGAATATATAAGAATAATGCAACAATTGTGCGAAGTTTCGAACGTAAATTTGAGGATATTAGAGATCTTGAACAACAATTTAAGATATTTGCAATATCTTTTTCAGTGAGTGTCCTGGATATTCCTGCTGAACTACAATTAGAAATACTTGATTTACAAAGCGATATTGAGCTAAAGGATAAGTATCAAAACAGAAAAACTATTAACCATTTCTATACTTGTTTTCCACGAGAAAGGTTTCCTAAACAGTACAATCTTGCTGCAAGAACGTTGTAAATGTTCGGGACAACCTACGTATGCGAAACAATGTTTTGTTTAATGAAGTTTACAAAGTCACGTCACAGAAACAACTAAGTGATGAACAATTGAAAGCATGTTTGCGATTGGCTGGTACTAAAACAATAGCTCCGAGAATTAAATAGCTGCTTACTAACAGAAAACTGCAAAAATCGCAGCGGATCTCTGATGTTTAAGAAAAAGTACTATTATTAGAGAATTGTATTTGAATAACAACGTTTGTACTGTTGTTTTATTTTGTTAATTGAATTGTATAGCAATGAGAAGAAGACAAACAGTATATTAATCTGTATAAAAGTGTATATTTTGTTTTGTTTCATTATTGTACAAACATGCAAAAATTTGTTTCGTATATAGTTAACTGTACAAAATTGTATAGAGTACTGTTTTTCAGTATAGTGCAATTAACAGTGAAAGCGTGCTTCAATTAAAAGCTGAAATTAATTTACATTCTTATCACAAATTTGGTTCACATACAAGTTCTTAGCTCCGCCACTGTGGAAGCAGCTACCCTTGCCCGCAGCCGTACGTCAGGGCTTGAGGGTTTGTACGTACGCACGAGAGTGTAGTCACTTGACGGTCCCTGTTCTAAACACTGCAAGGGTAGCAGATTCCAGGAGGTCTTACATAGACTTACATACTATTTTAAGTTCTAGAGGCATTAACAACCAAACAGTAAACACTTTATCTCTTGTTTGTTGTATGACATCCATTACGGAGTTGATGATAATGATAGTGATGGTTTTGATTTATAAATTATGGTAATGAATCATTACTAATGATGTTAGTGATGGTGATGGTAGCAGCGGTTGTGGCAGTGATAGTGGTAATAATAATAATAATAATAATAATAATAATAATAATAATGATAATAGAGGTGGTGGTGGTGGTAATACTGAAAGATAATATGGCTAGTAATATACAATATCCTATTTGCATATTTAAACAAGTATTCATTCATTCATTCATTCATTCATTCATTCATTCATTCATTCATTCATTCATAATGTTCTGCTCAAGAGCAGGACTTTCACTGCAAAGCCAGCATTATCCAGTCTTTCCTATTTTCTGCCTTCGCCTTTTACTCTCCTCATATGATTCATATATCTTAATGTAGTCTATCATCTGATATCTTCTTTTACCATGAACTCTTCTCCCATTCACCATTACTTCCAGTACAACCTTCGGAAGGCAGTTTCCTCTCAGTGACCCAGCCAATTCCTTTTTTCTCTTCCTGATCAGTTTCAGCATCATTCTTTCTTCACCCTACTCTTTCCAGCACAGCTTCGTTTCTTATTCTGTCTGTCCATTTCACACTTTCCATTCTTCTTCATACCCACATTTCAAATGCTTCTAGTCGCTTCTCTTCACTTCGTCGTAATGTCCATGTTTCTGCACCATACAACGCCACACTTCACACAAAGCACTTCACTAGTCTCTTCCGTAGTTCATTCTCCAGAGGTCCGCAGAAAATACAGAACAAATATTTTGAAGTTGCTTGAGATCATTGTCACAGGCATGCTTAATATGAAATGGGAATACTTCCTATTAGTAATTCTATAACATAACACATTTTTTAGTATAGGAATGTACAACATTAACCAAAATAGTTTATCTGTGTGAAGTAAAAATTAAGTAGTTTGTATTAAGCATTAAATAGAACACACATAGGATAAATTAGGGTCTGTTGGACAGTCGGGCATGTTGGACACTTTGTACTTTAACGTGTTACCTCGCCACTTGTGGACACCACATTCTGCTAGAAGTCAACGACGGAAGTAGCCCCACTCGTGGTTACTTCCGTCATTGGCTTCTAGCAGAATGTGGTGCCCACAAGTGGCGAGGTAACACGTTAAAGTACAAAGTGTCCAACATGCCCGACTGTCCAACAGACCCTAGTTTACCCTACATAAATACGCAATACATACATACATGCACGCAAGCACATACATACATACATACATACATACATACATACATACATACATACATACATACATACATACATACATACATACATACATACGCAAACTTACATTAGCTTGAATGTGATGTGTTTGTGAAGGAATTATACATACTGTGCAGTAGATTAATAAGAATTGATACATTCTATGCCACTGTGATATGTCTGTCTGTCCTCCGTCCTTCTGTTCATCAATCCGTCCAACTATTTCTTTCTTTAGTTTCTTTCTTTCATTTTGTGGATTGGTAGTTATTGAATTTATATTGACATGGGTCTTTATATGAGGTTGTTTTGATTATATTTATGGGCTGAAGTTATTAGACAACCTACAACTACCTTTTATGTTACATTCTTCTGAAACACGGTGTGTAACCCGCTATAAGTCGTCATTAAACAATATGGGAATGGGGATGATTAGTAACGCTCGTTGCGACAACGATAAACTAGAAGATGGACAGGGTAAAGCATCATGGTACGATACATATACTATCAGAGGCAATGAACGTGAAGCTGTGCATCTTAGCCACTTCATATGCTGGAGTCTATACGTACTTCTAATATTATAGTGCAGAAGCAAGCTATCCCAAAAGATAATAATTGAAGTGAGGAGAATTTTAAGTGGGCTGTGCCTTATGTCTGGAGATTTATTTCAGCGATTGTGTTATATAAGAGGGATGTAACCGCATTGCGGATGACAAGACTCGATGGTGGCGCGGGAGGATTAAAGAGATTATTTGTGTAAAGAAAATTGAATGGATTTGAGAGCCCGCCATCTAAAACACAAGGTTTATCCAAGTAGAATTCGTTAGTGAACTGGGTAGACCAGGGGACGGCAACCTTTATGTAACAGTGAGTCACAATGATAAGAAGTGAAGATGACCTGGGTCGGAAATGATTTAGAATTGAATGAATTATAAATATCACTCAAATATATATAGGCTACAGAATTACCCTCTTCATTAATAAATTATTTATTATATATTAAAAATTGAAGAAGCAATATAACTAAACAAAATAGCAACTAGGTTATGTTAATTAGCCTTTGTAACGTTGACAGACTCATAAATTCAAAACCTCAAAACAATATGTGCTTTAATTGTGGAAATGGAAATCTGAATTACAATTAATGAGAAGATTCCGGCTGAATTTTAGATGCAAGAAAATGTATATAGCCTGTGTTCCGAAGTTAGTGACATATACGCAAATGGAGCCAGAAGAAGAGAAAGGTAATGTCTACTTTACTCCTTTGAATAATTGCGTCACGTTTTATATATATATATTTTTTTATAAATATACACAGTGGACCGCTCGAATGTACCTAATTTCAATTGTATGTGACTGGTAAGCGGTTGAGGATAGAAACCTACAGTTACGTTTATATGAAAAGAAAACTCAACAAGTTTTGATAGATATATATATTTTGATGTACCGAAGTACATATGATATTTCCATGCAGATATTCTGCGTCATCACATGATGAAAGAGTGATGGAACGGAGAAAAATTCTCTCCGGCGCCGGGATTTGAACCCGGGTTTTCAGCTCTACGTGCTGATGCTTTATCCACTAAGCCACGCTGGATACAATCCCGACGCCGTTTAGAATCGTCTCAGATTAAGCTCCATCTCTTGGGTTCCCTCTAGTGGCGTGGCTTAGTGGATAAAGCATCAGCACGTAGAGCTGAAAACCGGGGTTCAAATCCCGGCGCCGGAGAGAATTTTTCTCCGTTCCATCACTCTTTCATCATGTGATGACGCAGAATATCTGCATGGAAATATCATATGTACTTCGGTACATCAAAAAAAAAATATATATATGATATGCGTAATAAATCACTTTGTGATTTAAGACGGCGCCCATACCGTCGGATCCCGGCCAATCAGTCACTCATCTGAGTGCACCTCAACACATGTATGGACTTCGGTCCTGCGTTCATAGACATCTATGACGTAGTGCAGAGGGCGGCCACTAGAGGAAACCCAAGAGATGGAGCTTAATCTGAGACGATTCTAAACGGAGTCGGGATTGTATCCGGCGTGGCTTAGTGGATAAAGCATCAGCACGTAGAGCTGAAAACCCGGGTTCAAATCCCGGCGCCGGAGAGAATTTTTCTCCGTTCCATCACTCTTTCATCAAGTTTTGATCACTGTGACGATATCGAGGCGATGAACGTTCTTGCCAAGCACGTTGGAGCGTGTCTTCTGGAATGCTCTCAATAGCCTCTATGATGCGCTCCCGAAGATCACGAAGGTCTGTGACTGGGGTGGCGTACACTTTATCTTTGACGTGGTCCCAGAGAAAGAAATCGAGCGGTTTTAAATCTTGGACATAAAATCAGGATCAGCGCCGAAACGGTCTAGCATCGTATTGGCGAATTCCACTCGTTTGGGTTTGTCATCCGACTCCAGACGTTGCATTTACTGCACTTTGTATGCGTACAGTATGAGACGTTTGTGGACAATTCGTTGCAATGCTGATTTTGGTACTTGAAGTTCCCGCGAAGCTCTTCTTAATGACTTCCGCGGGTTTACCTCATACGCGGCTTGAACATTTGCAACCATTTCGTCGGATGTTCTATGACCACCACCATAATTCTTCAACACCGATCCTGTAGCTAAAAATGTATCGTGCCACTTCTTAAAGCTTTTAGCAGTTGGAGCATCATAGTTAAACACTCACCGATACTCCCTTTGAACTTTAACAATTGATTTAAACTCCGCATACCACAACACATTTTGCGCTTTCATCTGCTGTGTCGACATTTTGACAATCGATACAAATCTACGAAAAGAAACCGTGTCTGCGCACCATCTACCGACAGGATTCGAAACTTGTTGAGTTGTCCTTTCATATAAATGTTACCGTAAGGTTCTATCTTCAACCGTTCACTAGTAACATACAATTGAAATTAGGTACATTCGAGCGGTCCACCTGTACTATTTTGGGCTGTGATAGCATATGAGAAAATAACAGGTTTCTGGTTAGCTACTGCATTTAAGTTTTAGAATTTCAACCCGTACGAAAACGTCCACGTCCAGAGGCAGAAATAGAAAAATTGTTTCTGTTTACATGCGTATTTATGTATGGTACATAACTATGCATTATCATATTACATGAATGTAGTAAATGAAATTGCGTATTTCTTAGAAGACATTTCTTTTGTATCTGTTCAAAAAATATTTTGTAAAATGAAAATAAATTTAATAAAATTGATAAAAAGATCCTTAAGTCATAAGAGCACAAAAATATATAATTTATCCAGGTTTACTGCAGAAACAGTCAGTCAGTCACTGATCCCCGCCATTGGTATTAGTTGGTGCAAAATTGGTCATTGGTATGCGACTGTTAAACTGAAGCTCTTTTGCACTGCGACCTCTTGATCCATTGTAGTACATAAAGCTGTCGGTGGAGATGAGTAGTTGAAATATCACCCGATGTTCGAGGATCCAGACAAATCCTCAGCATGGTTTGAAAAAAAAAAGTAGATGTGGGAGGGAAGCCCTTGTTCTAGATTTGTAGTAACTGAAAGAGACGTTTACAGGCAAAATTTACAGGCCACATCTCTTTCATTTCAAAATGTGGAGGTAGGCTAGCACAATGGGTCTGTGTGCGCGGTACTGTCCAACGCTCCAGAATATAATCCATCCATTGAGTAGCAACAGGTGAGGTGATTTGAAAACCAACGGAGGGATTTTTAGCCCAGAGATATTTCAGACAGATCAATAACGGTGACAATATTTGACTGACTATCAGCGCTTATTAATAGGTGCCATGTAAGGTCGAGGAATTGACCTCGTGGGCGAGTCCATGTTCCCCTAAGTTTTCAGCACTATGTAGCTGAACTCAGTCGGTAGCATTCCAGAGCAGAAAACATTTACCTTCAGCTCTTTGCAAACGATGTTGATGCACTGCAGAGGAGGACTTTACGTTCCAAGTGCGTCCATTGCACCACCGGCCTCAAGTCATTGAGAATAATATTTTTAGCTTTAGTACAATCATTAATACAATATGCTATAATAAATTGCGGTGGAGTAGCGTCATCCGTACTTAATCCATTACTTTAATACACAGAAGATTAATAAAAATTTGTCTAACCAAAAATATGGATTACCCAACAAATTTAATTTATACAGATTTTAAAGTATTAACTATTGAATAAATTTATAAGTATAGTTTACTAACTTACTACCACAGAAATCAATCATCATCATCTTCACTTCATGGTTTAGGCTTAGTGCCTGTTCCGTCTTCACATTTCATTCAGTTCCACCTCTTCCGAGGACGTCTGACATCTCTTTTGCCTTTAGGTTGGTGCTGTTGTATCAGTGCCGGAATTCTTTCGTTATCCATTCTTTCCAATTTTTCTTTATAATCTTCAACTTTTTCGTTTATGTTGTATATATTTAATTCTTTACGGATATCCTCATTTCTTATCAGATCCCTTCTTGTATATCCCTTTACTCTGCGAAGAAACCCCATCTCTGCAGCCTGTAATTTACTTTTATCTCGTTCTTTAATTATTCATGATTGCTTCCATATGTCAACACGGGTACTGCCATAGTTTTATAGAACTTTAGTTTTGTTTCTTTTCTAGGTTTATTTTTTAGTGTTCTATTTATTGTCCCGCATATCCACTGGAATTTGCTTATTTTGTTGTGAATATCTCTATCTACATCATAAGTTATATTACAACCTAAGTAATCAAAATGAGATACTTGTTCTATGGGCTTATTATCAACTATTATTTAAGTACGAATTGAGAATTTACCACTGTGGGCCATTACTTTAGTTTTATAAGTAATCAAATAAAACATAAATCTAATCGACATGAATATCGTACTCGAAGACAAAAGTCTACTTTCCCATTAATTGAGCCTAAATGTCATACAAGTGCAGCTCTTAAACATGGTGCTAGTTTCGGCCGAAGACTTCTAATAAAGTTACAAACCATTTTCCAAATTTGAAATATTCTAAAATTGAAGCTTTTAAAAAATAAATTTATAAAATTATTCATGATATTGTGATTTTATTTCCACTCAACAATAGGATTTTATTCTTCCAACAATAATTCCTTTCTACAATTCGCCTTAAACGCTCTCGTCAACAATTGGATTTTCACTCAACAATGTATTCGTTATAGCACTCCACCGACGACAATGACAATTTACTTGGACTATTACGAACAACAATGAACTGTTAATCTTAACTAATATTTACAAAGCACTATTTACAAATCAGAACTATCAGTTCTCAGTTCACAGTTCTTCTATCTCAGTCACTCGAGTTCACAGTATCTCGAACCACAGACCTTCAGAGACAGTTCACTGTACTCGAACTCAGGTCCCTCCAACTGCGGTCCACTGCACTCGAACTCAGGTCCCTCCAACTGCGGTCCACTGCACTCGAACTCAGGCCTTCGGATGCTGGCACAGTTACGGACGCACACTCGAGTCGAACTCCGGTACACAAGACTGGCTTGCTTGCTCTGGCTTGCTCACTGACTGGCTGACTAATCAACTGAAAACTCCTCGAGTTCGCTGGCGTTTCTTCTTTTATAGCGAAATCATAGTTGCGAGAAATTTCTACAGGTGTGCAGAGAATTATCTGGATATCTCCACTTCGACGGACTTCTCGAAGAGTCGGGAGGGTCCGTCCCCCCTTTACTCCGTATGCAACAGTTGCGCGCGCACTCTCTCTCCACTCTCTCGCCGCGTTGGCCCTTTCCCCTCTCCGCCGCGCGCCGTCCCTCAGTGCTTCATGAAGCCCGCGCGATATGCTCTCTCGCGGGACGCTGGTCGTGAGTTCGAATCTCACGTCGCTGTCACAATATATAATATTAACAAATGTGTGTATTTTTTACTATATTCATGTTTTTATTCGATATCACTGGCTTCTGTCTGATTGTCAATTTATAGACTAATAAATGTGTTTTTTCTCTCTTTTTCTCTTCTTTTTTTCTTGCTTTTGTGTGTTATTTATTGCTTTGAATTAAGTTACTTACTGTATTTAGTAAACTGTCCTTGTAAATTTTATGTTATATTATTGGCTAAGGCCACACCGTACACGAGCCTGGTTCTTACGGTAGTGGCTAGAAACATTTTGTTTTATAATTTTAATTTGTACTCACTAGCTAGCTAGTTAAATAAATAAAATAGATAAATGTAGGCCCAACTTAAATATTAAAAAAATACAAGCGGATTTGTTTGTGAAAGTTGGCAATTTTGTTGGCCTGATTTTTTTTATACTCCGTATTTCGTAGATTTATTATTTTTATCCCGCACGTAGCGTCCGACGAAGTGAAATCTCGCCTGGAATGGCTCACCAAGCGAGTAATAACGAACCATCCCTTTTATAAGGAGGCTTTGCCCTTCACGGGACATAATGGCTAAATTCATTAATTCAAATATTCATAATTTAAATATGTATGTCACTATTATATTGATTAAGGCTGATTGAGTGGAAGAGAAGGCCTTATGACCGTAACTCTGACGGCGAAAATAAAACATTCTACTGGGTGTTCATTTCAAAGTGTGTCATGACGTCACTGTTGTTGGGTCACCGATTTGAAGCGAGTTTCAGCTTATATGTTAGAGAAGTTGCCTATTATTTAAGGCGTTCTTCAATCTGAACTTGAGAACGTGTATGGTATAACTTGAACGTCGTAGCAACAGATGGCGGTCTGTACGGTCTGTGTGCTACCATAACCTCTTTCGAACTGTGTTTTGCGCCGGCAAGTCGTACGCAGGGTATTTGTTATCATCGGTTGCGTACGGTAACATTCCACAACACAAATCAAATGCTCCGTGTCCATGTTGACCGTCGAAGTTAATGTCAACAAATACGTAAGTAATCGTCTTAACCCTCTCCCCATATCTCGACAGTACGTATGTCCAAACAGTTCACATTCCTGCCACTACTGGCGTTACTGTACGTATCGGCACGTACTCTTCAGAATGAACGCCGTACTTGCTAGCCAACTTCTCTGCCTCTTAGATTATACACCTGAGCTGCGGAAGTGTAGGAAGATTGAATTCTCTAGGCTCATCAGCTAGCCACATGACGGCATACAGCGAGCCAAGACACACTTTGAACTGAACACCCAGTATTCTACTCAGAAAAGACATCGATATGAAGACTTCCTGTCCAGCTGGGAGTATCTCTGACGTCACTGTTGCGCTGTTTGAGAAAGAATTAACATGTATAGGCCGACCTAACCAGATGAAATTGGTGCAAGAATTTAAGTTAATATACCTACTATTGGCAACGTTCAAACTCAGAAGTTCGCATCTACTTTGCGCTTTATTGCAAGTGATGATTAATACATTCACATGAGTTGCTTCCTTAATGAACTTAACTGCAGGTTTTGTGTTACCGAAAAACCGAGAACTATTTGCCAGTTGCACTCCTTCAGGTTCATTGTCTAGAATGGCGTTACGTCAGTGAAGGTCTTTTAAAATCAATATTGTAGTGCATATTTTGTGCTCTACAGTGGAAGGCCTGAGGTTTTGCTTGAGCAGAAAGGAACCCCTGTGACACGCCTGAACCACAGATGAGCACTTTGGGGCAATTTTTAACGAAAAAATATCTCAAAATTTACAAATTAATTGGCCACTACGTTCACCTGATTTAATTGTAACTCATTATTATTCTTGAAAGAATAGATGCGCATAAGAAAGTCCTTGACAATGGAGCAGCTGGAGACAGCCACAAGACCTTCTCTTCCACTCGACCAGTATAAAATACATAGCAAATATAAATAATATTAATACAGAAAACAATGGAATACCGGTAGTAGTGGTAGTGGTGGTAGTAGTAGTAGTAATAATAATAATAATAATAATAATAATAATAATAATAATAATAATAACAACAGTAATAATGTCTCGTGACCAGAATATTGTACGAAATGGAAATATAAAAATTGGAGATTTATCCTTCACAGAGTTGAAAAGATTCAAATATCTTGGAGCAACAGTAACAAATATAAATGACATTCAGGAGGAAATAAAACGCAGAATAAATATGGGAAATGCCTGTTATTATTCGGTTGTCATCTAGTCTGCTGTAAAAAAATCTGAAAGTTAGAATTTATGAAACAGTATTATATTACGGGTTGTTCTGTATGGTTGTGAAACTTCGGCTCTCACTTTGAGAGAGGAACAGAGATTGAGGGTGTTTGAGAATATGGTTCTTAGGAAAATATTTGGGGCCAAGAGGGATGAAGTTACAGGAGAATGGAGAAAGTTACACAACGCAGAACTGCACGCATTGTATTCTTCACCTGACATTATTAGGAACATAAAATCCAGATGTTTGAGATGGGCAGGGCATGTAGCACGTATGGGCGAATCCAGAAATGCATATAGAGTGTTAGTTGGGAGGCCGGAGGGAAAAATACCTTTGGGGAGGCCGAGACGTAGATGGGAAGATAATATTAAAGTGGATTTGAGGGAGGTAGGATATAATGGTAGAGACTGGATTAATCTTGCTCAGGATAGGGACCAATGGCGGGCTTATGTGAGGGCGGCAATGAACCTCCGGGTTCCTTAAAATCCAGTAAGTAAGTACATAATATAATACAGATATATGGTTTTACTTCTCATAGGAGTTTTGTTTTTCCATTTTCAGCGCTATCAAATCATTACATATTCTAATGGTTGTTGCGGTCAACGTCTCATCTCTCATTATAAAGGAACTCTAGAGTCTAGACATTACAGTTAATGACAGATTTATTATTTCATCGGTCCAATTTATTTTATTTGAGTACATAATGTACCTAGATGTATTAATTGTATGTGTTATATTTCCGCTGTGTCGACTGCTAGCTGGTGTGATGTCAGCGCCAACTCCTGGGAGAATGCAGAATCTCACGCTCAAATTGGTTAGAAGGTCATTGAAATCAGTCCTGCTACATCAACGGTACCGACGCGAAGTGTCCATACTGTATAGTTATTTATACGTTGGTTTCACTTGAAACAATATGGCATTACTCCAATAGAGGACAAACATTAGACGGGATTCGAACCTACGACGTCAATTTCACGAAGCGTTAAAGCTGCGCCTTGTGCGATGTGCACAACGCGGACGGCATGTAAAGAATTCCTGACATTGCTAATAGCGCAATCCTCTTTCTTACGAAATAGGACAGTAATATATGCGTGGAATGCTATGAGCTCGCGTATTAAGTTCCGATGGGATTTGTAAAGATTTTGTATCCTGTTGTGAACAACTTGTTTATTGTAGCTAAGTGCAGTAGCAGTTGAATCGATTATTGCTCATTCGTCTTTTTTTTTTAATTGTTTGATCGCTAACGTGTCTACATGCCCATGTCATTAAAATGAAATGCATGGTAGAGTAATGTATCCTAGCAACGCGTGTCAGTCGATAAGTTTATCGGAACGCGACAAAACACAATTCACTCGGTATTTATGTTATTATAATTTATTAATATTCCTAATAACGTTGACCTCTTGAGAAACGATTGACTTCAACTTGGGCGGTTCTCTTCTCTTCTCTTCTCTTCTCTTCTCTTCTCTTCTCTTCTCTTCTCTTCTCTTCTCTTCTCTTCTCTTCTCTTCTCTTCTCTTCTCTTCTCTTCTCTTCTCTCCTCTCCTCTCCTCTCCTCTCCTCTCCTCTCCTCTCCTCTCCTCTCCTCTCCTCTTCTCTTCTCTTCTCTTCTCTTCTCTTCTCTTCTCTTCTCTTCTCTTCTCTTCTCTTCTCTTCTCTTCTCTTCTCTTCTCTTCTCTTCTCTTCTCTTCTCTTCTCTTCTCTTCTCTTCTCTTCTCTTCTCTTCTCTTCTCTTCTCTTCGTTACCTTTATAATTCGCTTTTCGGGACGAGACACATCTAAATGAATTGTAGAAGAAAGACAATGCCTCTTATAAGTTAACATTGATATTGTATATAGACCAATTAATAATTTTATTAATTATAACTTTTAAGGAGCCCGGAGGTTCATTGCCGCCCTAACATAAGCCTGCCATCGGTCCCTATCCTGTGCAAAATTAATCCAGTCTCTATCATCATATCCCATCTCCCTCAAATCCATTTTAATATTATCCTCCCATCTACGTCTCGACCTCCCCAAAGTTTTTTTCCCTCCGGCCTCCCAACTAACACTCTATATGCATTTCTGGATTCGCCCATACTTGCTACATGCCCTGCCCATCTCAAACGTCTGGATTTAATATTCCTAATTATGTCAGGTGAAGAATACAATGCGTGCAATTCTGCGTTGTGTAACTTTCTCCATTCTCCTGTAACTTCATCCCTCTTAGCCCCAAATATTTTGCTAAGAATCTTATTCTCATACGCCCACTAGGGTTGCCAACCCTTCCGTTTTCCCAGAATCTCCCGTATTTGCTCCTAATTTTTAACAGTCTCCCAACTCCCGTACTATTCTGCTCTTCGAGCATTTTTCTCCCTCATTTTTGCATTATGTAAACAGATTTATTCTAAACTGATTTTGACGTGAATGATGATTGATTATATGATGAATTTTGTTGTTCAAGAGATGCATTAAAGTTTTTGTAGAAGGTAAGTAATGCTTGCCAGAAATGGATTTTAGTGCTCGCCCGTCTACAATCAAACCAAATTTGAAAGAACTGGCTAGTTTTGTTTTAAACATACCAAGTAGTAATGCTCATACAAAGAGGGTGTTTTATCTCATGAACAATAATGGGACATGTTCGAAACATGAGGACGACACATTTAATCAAATCAGATGTGTGAACTGCAGTCGACTTGAACTATTACGGGAGAAAAAATCTTAGATTAAGCTTAAAAGCAAACGTTCTGATGGGGGCAGATAAAAAAGTAATTTTTTTTCTTCTACCATGTTAATAATGTCAAAAGAAGTGCTTGTACAAATTTTGGCCACTCGACCGCAATTATGAGGGCCGTAAAAAAATAAATTCTCCAGGGGCCGTTAACAGAAAGAAAAAAAACACAATTTCGTTGGACAAATTTATTGGAACGAACACAGCTTGTTGAGCTATTTTTCAATATATTTTCCATCGGAATTGAGACATTTCTCATAGATGGGATCGACAGAGAGGTGCAGACGCAGTCAAACGCTGATTCCGGTCTGAGGCGGCTGACTTCTACGACACAAAAATTGATCCCATGGTATGACAAATGTCTCAATCCCAATGGGGGATATGTTGACAAATAGTGCAACAATTGCTGTATCTGTTTCAATAAATATTTCCATGAAATTGTGCTTTTTTCTACAAACGGCCCCAGGGAAAATCACTTTCTGGACGGTCTCGTGATTGCGGTCGAGTGGCCAAAATTTGTATGAGCACTTCTTTTGACATTATTAACACGGTGGAAGAAAAAAATTTAACTTTTTTATCTGCCCCCATCAGAACGTTTGCTTATTAGCTGCCAAAGTGTAAAATAAAGTTGTTTTTCAGTAACTGAAGCGAATAATTTGTCTATTTTATATGTGAAATTTTGTCGATTCCTCAGTCTGCCGTATTTTCTTAAAAAATTGGCAACTTCTTTAACACCTACATAACTAATAATAATAATAATAATAATAATAATAATAATAATAATAATAATAATAATAATAAATGATATAATTTTATTACTAGTGAAATGACTGCTCATTGCATACCTTATTCAGTTCACAAGTTCTACTAAATTTATCGCCAATTATTTTCATATTTCCTAGCTTTACTCATGCTACACTTACTGAACGTTCATTTGTCAGTAATTGTGTATATTTTGTTTGTTGCAGGTGAGGACAGCACTGAACTGTACTATCAGACAGTCTGGTAAGAGTAAGCTGAGCTGTCCCATAAGACGCCTTTGTAAGCATTATATTCTCTCACGTCTGGTCGTCATAGCAACGATTTAACGAGCTTCTGTGTGTTCCATAGTTACTCGGTGTTCTGTGATCAGATGACTAATGATGTTTTCTGGAATTAAACATACTAATGATGGTGTGTGAATATGAGCATCATACGGCGTCAGAGAGAGGAATAGCACTGTTACGGCGCAGACACGAGCACAAATAGTAAATTATGTCGATTCACCTCGTTTAGCTTTCTCCGTGTAGTTCTAGGACTGATTTTGCAACACACGCTTGTTCTTTTTTTTACATTTGGAAAACACAGTCTTCTGAAGTCGTATCCTCTTCTCCGTCTTCCACATTTCCATATTTTCTTCCTTTCCTCTTCTCTTCCTTCGCATGGTTCTTTGTCTTCACTTCCGTATCCTTCAGCTCATATTTACTCCCCTCCTTTATTCTAAAACTCTTTTCTTTCTGTCCAATTACTCTTTCAACTCTCACCCCTCTAAATATTCTTTTCCTCTTATTTATTCTTCTCGTTTCCTTTCAACTTCTCTTTTACTTTCATTTCTCCCAATTTCTGCTCTCTTTTTTTATTCCTCTTCTCCAAGTTCTATTTCCTTGCCTTCTTCTTTCCTCCTCTTCTTTCTTCTTCTTCTCCTCCTCCTCTTCTTCCTCCTCCTCCTCTTCCTCCTCCTTCTCTTCCTCCTCCTCTTCCTCTTCCTCCTCCTCTTCTTCCTCCTCCTTCTCTTCCTCTTTCTCTTTCTCCTCCTCTTCTTCCTCCTCCTCTTCTTCTTTCTCCTCCTCTTCTTTCTCCTCCTCCTCCTCTTCTTTCTCCTCCTCTTCCTCCTCCTCCTTCTCTTCCTCCTCCTCCTCTTCCTATTCCTCCTCCTCTTCTACCTCCTCCTCCTCTTCTTCTTCCTCCTCTTCCTCTTCTTCCTCCTCCTCTTCTTCCTCCTCCTCTTCTTTCTCCTCCTCTTCTTCTTCCTCCTCCTCTTCTTCTTCTTACTCCTCCTCTTCTCCTTCCTCCTCCTCTCCTTCCTCCTCTTCTTCTTCCTCCTCCTCCTCTTCTTCTTTCTCCTCCTCCTCCTCTTCCTCCTCCTCTTCCTCCTCCTCCTCTTCTTCCTCCTCCTTCTCTTCCTCTTTCTCTTCCTCCTCTTCTTCCTCCTCCTCTTCTTTCTCCTTCTCCTCTTCTTTCTCCTCCTCCTCCTCTTCTTTCTCCTCATTCTCCTCTTCCTCCTCCTCCTCTTCTTCCTCCTCCTGCTCTTCCTCCTCCTCTTCTTCCTTCTCCTCTTTCTCCTCCTCCTCTTCTTTCTCCTCCTCCTCTTCTTTCTCCTCCTTCTCTTCCTCCTCCTCCTCCTCTTCTTCCTCCTCCTCCTCTTCCTCCTCCTCCTCTTCTTCCTCCTCCTTCTCTTCCTCTTTCTCCTTCTCCTCTTCTTTCTCCTCCTCCTCCTCCTCCTCTTCTTTCTCCTCATTCTCCTCTTCCTCCTCCTCCTCTTCCTCCTCCTCCTTCTCTTCCTCCTCCTCCTCTTCCTATTCCTCCTCCTCTTCCTCCTCCTCCTCTTCTTCCTCCTCCTCCTCTTCTTCCTCCTCCTCCTCTTCTTCTTCCTCCTCTTCCTCTTCTTCCTCCTCCTCTTCTTCCTCCTCCTCTTCTTCCTCCTCCTCCTCTTCTTCTTCCTCCTCCTCCTCTTCTTCTTCCTCCTCCTCCTCTTCTTTCTCCTCCTCCTCCTCTTCTTTCTCCTCCTCCTCCTCTTCTTTCTCCTCCTCCTCCTCTTCTTTCTCCTCCTTCTCTTCGTCCTCCTCTTCCTCCTCCTCTTCCTCCTCCTCTTCTTCCTCCTCCTCCTCCTCCTCTTCTTCCTTCTCCTTCTCTTTCTCCTCCTCTTCTTCCTCCTCTTCCTCTTCTTCCTCCTCCTCTTCTTTCTCCTCCTCTTCTTCTTCCTCCTCCTCCTCCTCTTCTTCCTCCTCCTCCTCTTCTTCCTCCTCCTCCTCTTCTTCCTCCTCCTCCTCCTCCAGATATTATAACCAGTGAATTCTGTCCAGTATGTTTAGTTTATTCTCCTTTCTTTCATATGAAGCGTGATTCGTAAGCAGTGTGTGCAATATAGAATCCTGTTGGAAGAATGATTGCTGGCATTTAATGTATGTTAATACTTACTCATTTACTTACAAATGGCTTTTAAGGAACCCGGAGGTTCATTGCTGCCCTCACATAAGCCCGCCATCGGTCCCTATCCTGTGCAAGATTAATCCAGTCTCTATCATCATATCCCACCTCCCTCAAATCCATTTTAATATTATCCTACCATCTACCTATCGGCCTCTCCAAAGGTCTTTTTCCCTCCGGTCTCCCAACTAGCACTCTTTATGCATTTCTGGATTCGCCCATACGTGCTACATGCCCTGCCCATCTCAAACGTCTGGATTTAATGTTCCTAATTATGTCAGGTGAAGAATGCAATGCGTGCAGTTCTGCGTTGTATAACTTTCTCCATTCTCCTGTAACTTCATCCCTCTTAGCCCCAAATTTTTCCTAAGCATCTTATTTTCAAACACCCTCAATCTGTGTTCCTCTTTTAAAATGAGAGTCCAAGTTTCACAACCATACAGAACAACCGGTAATATAACTGTTTTATGAATTCTTTCAGATTTTTTGACAGCAGACTGGATGGCAAAAGCTTTTCAACCGAATAATAACAGTCTGTTAATACACCAATAATAATAATTGCTAAATGTATATTATAATTTCACTTAAAACCACATTTTTTGTGAACTATTGTTAACATTTAACACCACGGGTCTCATTTCCTTCAACTGGCACAATGAATTGATTACTGCACCGATTAAAAATGTGGCAAAGGAAGCTTTTAGTAAAAAAAAAGAAGCAACTTCTGCGGACCTCTGGAAAAAGAACCAAGGAAGAGACTAGTGAAGTTCTTTGTGTGGTGTGTGGCATTGTATGGGGGCAAGAACATGCACATTACGACGAAGTGAAGAGAAACGACTTGGAAGCATTCGAAATGTGGATATGGAGAAGAATGAAACATGTGAAATGGACAGACAGAATAAGAAACGAAGCTGTGTTAGAAGAATGGACGAAGAAAGAATAATGCTGAAACTGATCAGGAAGAGAAAAAGAAATTGTCTGAGTCACTGGATAAGAAGAAACTGCCTACTAAAGGATTCACTGGAAGAAATGGTGAACTGGAGAACAATTCGGGGCAGAAGAAGATATGAGATGATTGATAACAATAAGATAATATATTGTTCCTATGTGGAGACTAAGAAGAAGGCGGGAAATAATAATAATAATAATAATAATAATAATAATAATAATAATAATAATAATCAGATAATTTAAACATTGAGAAACCTGAAACAGGTATTATTGTTAACACGAATTGTTAGAAAAATACTTCGTTAGCCTATTCTTAAATTGGTTTGATGTCTGACAGTCCCTGACATTACTCGGTAGGGAATTCAAAAGCCGAGGAATAGCCACAGTGAAAGAAGATGAATATGAGGATGTTCGGTGGGAGGGAATGGATAACATTGAGGAGTGTTGTGATCGTGTGTCGTGTGAGGGGTGGATAAATTTTGAAAACGAGACGCAAGATAGACAGGAGTGGAGAAATGCAATAAGTGAAGGAGAAGGGAAAGACAGTGGATTTTCCTACGATCTTCTAGACGGAGCCAGGACAACATTTCGAGGGATGGTGTTACGTGATCAGCCCGGCGAATATTGCAGACGAAACGGACGTACAGTAAATATTATGAACACGTTGTAGTCTCTGCGCCGAAGTAACGCTTAGGTCAGTAAGCAGAATATCACAGTAATCGAAGTGGGGCATCACGAGTGTTTGCACTAACATTTTTTTCATGGAAAAGGGTAGAAAATTCTTCAATCACCTAAACGAGTGGATTAATGAGAATACTTTTTTGCAGGTTTCTGCAACTTGAATGTTGCAATTTAAACTTTTATCCATATGGGTATATATACTTAGATTCTTTACTGATTCACTGAAGGGAATTTCGGTGCCGTATATTTTAATCGGGGACAAATTTGGTATGGTAATAGTGCTTAACAAACGTGAATGGCCCACAGTGATTGACTGTGATTTTTCTGGATTTAGTTTAAGTCGGAATTTCCGTGTCCATGTCCAGATTGAGTCCAGATCGTCATTAACTTTAGTTATTGCATCATTTATTTCGTCTGTGTGGTATTTTATGTATATTTGAAGATCGTCTGCATAGAGATGGTGTCGGCAGTACTTTAGAGATTCTGATGTGAGAATTGGAGATTGGAGAATGCTGGGTTTGCAGTGAAAGACCTATCCTTGGGCGGAAAACTATAAATGAGTATGTATTTTGTGACTCCTTTCTAATATGAATTTAATTTAGTGAATTATATTTGTAGCCTGCTGGTATATTTTATGCTACTCTAATGGAATTGTTTTCGACACAATGTATCCTGATGGACGTCCGGCGAGACGGTTTTCCGAAACTTCTTCATAGACTCGCTTCGTTTCCTAGCAACGACATACTGAGTGCCGCCGCGAGATGTCGCCTGTAACGCCCGTCCCACTTAAAGGGGATCCTCCAGATGCTTTCCTTCCCTCGAGTGAGTCGACAGAAACAATTTGAAGTGCGGAAAATTGTGCAATAAAGAGCTAACTAATGTCTAGCAAAGCTTATCACCGTCTTCCATCAGTCTGCTTGTTGACTAGCCGTACAGAATGCAGGCTTGCAGCATTTCACAGATAAAGAGAGAAAAAGTGATGAAAAACAAGTTGGTCTAGCAGACGCCGAGCAAGAGAAACTCCAGCGTCTGAAATCTGATGCACATCTAATTTTTAAAATGGGAAAGGTCGAATTGCATTTCATAGGCTGCATCTCGTAATGTTGATTCATTCATTTAGTGTTCTGCTCAAGGGCAGGTCTTTCACTGCAAACCCAGATTTCTCCAGTCTTTCCTATTTTCTGCTTCCTCTTCGTTTCCTCATATGATCCATATATGAAGAGTCCACTGCAAGAATGATGGATGTCACTTTCTTGTCGAAAATGAACCAAGACTGTCAATGCATAGCTTAAGACATATAGAATGTACATACAGAGTTATATGGCATTAACACTGATAGTCATTGTCCAGTAATGATCGGAAAATCACAGTTAAGCTTTGAGCGCTAAGCATTTCAAACTTTCAATTACTTCTCCTGCAAAATGTATTCCAAATGACATCCATCATTCTTGCAGTGGACTCTTCATATCTTAATGTCGTCTATCATCTGATATCTTCTTCTACCCCGAACTCTTCTTCCGTCAGTAGGCAGTTTCTTCTCAGCCAGTGACCCAACCAATTCCTTTTCCTCTTCCTGATCAGTTTCAGCATCATTCTTTCTTCACCCACTCTTTCCAACACAGCTTCATTTCTTATTCTGTCTATCCATTTCACACGTTCCATTCTTCTCCATATCCACATTTCAAATGCTTTTATTCGCTTCTCTTCATTTCGTCGTAATGTCCATATTTCTGCCCCTTACAATGCTACACCCCACACAAATCACTTCACTAGTCTCTTCCTTAGTTCTTTTTCCAGAGGTCCGCAGAAGATGCTCCTTTTTCTATTAAAAGCTTCCTGGGCTATTACTATCCTCCTTCTGACTTCCTGTCAGCAGCTCATGTTACTGCTTATAGCACACCCCAAATATTTGAAGCTGTCCACTTGCTCTACTGCCTCATTTATAATTCTTAAGTTTATATTCTGTATTTTTATTCCTATGATCATGCTCTTTGTCTTATTTGCTTTTATCTTCATCCCATACCGCTCACAGCTGTCATTTAGTTTTAGTAGCATATCCTTATATCCTTTAGTATCATTTCCTCTTCTGCTAACAACGTCATATCGTTAGCAAATCTTCTGCACTTTATTCTTCATACATTTTTATATACAGAACAGGAATAGTTGTTTATGCAACGATCATATAATGATAGTTATTGAGACACGAGTGCCAGGAGCGAGCGTAGAAAACTGCACGAGTTTCAATAGCCATTATATGAAAGTTACATACAACTGTTTTTCCACAGCCTGTAGTAAGGTTTGGCAAAAATTAATTATTACATTAAAAATTAAAATTAATGTTTAGATACATACTCCATTATATTAACATTATGAAAGTATAAATCTGCAGTGCTCGGGAAAAGTGACACAAGTCAGTTTCCACAAACCTTTTTTGATAATTTATTGACAACTTGCGGAAGATCTGCTCGCTTGGAAAAAAATACATAAGTATTCCTCCCATTACAATAATTCATAAAGAAAAAAAATCAAATCGACATAAACCAGTGTAAGTTGTCAATAAATTATCAAAAAAGGTTTGTGGAAACTGACTTATGTCACTTTTCCCAAGCACTGCAGATTTATGGTTTTAGGTAATGGGAAACACAACAGTGACGTTTGAGACAGTGGGGAAACAAAAGAATGCAAGTTCTTATTTACAGTTCCTATAGGTACGAAAATAAATAAATGAAATCACAGTTCCTTTTTGTAAGTTTTAACGTGTACGAGAAATTGTGTTCCAAAATTGTACTGTTGATAATATTATGTATATCAATAAAACAGGAACTGTGTAGTTTTGTGGTTGTTTCCATTTTAATTGAGTTTACTACACTTTTGCAGTTTGATTAAAGCATTTAACATCTCGAAATATGGTATTTATTGAAATAAGAAATCTGTATCGAAATGATAACCTGTTTCGAAATGAATGTCATTTCGATAGAGATGATCTTTGCATAATAATATCATTTCAGTATGGTCGTAGAAAAACATAATATTTTGAATTAAGAAAATTGGAAACCGAAGAATTTACTGTATTATAATATCGTCGTTATTCCTGCAATAACTCCTGTGTGACATATTTATCGATTTTCAGATTTTTGCTCTATTACATAACTTAAATAGTGATACAGCAAATAATAAAATCTCCTATATGTAATTATATTTCTTTCTTTCGAAAATGTAAGAATTCACTATCTCATATGTACGGCTGCCATAGAATGAATAAATGTGTTTTATCTTCCTACTGAAAAATGTTATATTTTACACATAGGAGTTATTGCAGGAACGACGACGATATACTTTGATTATAAAATAAGTAGTCAACTTCAACATGTGAAGATGTAGAAATTCTGGTTGTAGATTTTTTGAGCAACAAAGATAATTTGTATCAGTATATTATCGATTACATCATATTACAGTTACGGTAATATGGCCATCACTGCTGTTGAAAATCACTTCGTGTGCTTGAGTTAACCATAATGATTTATGTCGCTGCTCAGCAGGGGTATTTTACAACACGTTTAAGAAAATTACCATCGACTAGGCAGTCCATCTACGACTGGCACAAGAAATTTGAAACAACGGGATATCTGTGCAAGGGTAAAATTCGTTGAAGACCACATGTGTTAGATAAAGAGGTTGATTATGTACGTGCTGCTTTCAAATGCAGTCCAAAAAAATTGACAAAAAAGAAACAAGTCTGAAGCTATAAATTATACATATGGCGGACGTTCTGCAAAGCAAGGAGCCCCTGGATTTAAATCCGACATCATGAGTGTAGTTAGCAGAAATTCAAACAGTACTGCGACAGGGGATCCCAGCTTTACCTGCTCTTCGAAAGAAATCTCGCTAAGATCTTTATCTAGCTGGACTCCTGATCCGTGGTTGCTCTCGCTTGAGCTCTCTACCTAATTCAGTTTTCTTATTTCACCAAATACCATTCTGTTACCACTAGTCTTGTAATGTTGGGGACCGATTACAAAATAATGTTGACTGCATCAATGTACGGTAGTGGCAAAAAAAACCGGACCGACCCTTGTAGCTGATTTTAGAGTCTTGTTCACTCCAGAGTACGATAGACTAGTAACTAAGACTTTCGTGGTTCGAATCCTGCCTAGGAAGGATACTTTGTTTCTGTTCCTTATTCAAATTTATTCCCAATACTTTTCGATAGCTGGTAAAATTCATGTTCTGAGAATAATAAGTTAAGTAGTAAAATATCGCTGCAATCGAAAAGTATTGGGAATAAATTTGAATAAAGAACAAAAAAAAAGTTTTCTTCCCAGGCAGGATTCGAACCACGAAAGTCTTAGTTCCCAGACTATCGTGCTCTGGGGTGAACAAGGCTCTGAAATCAGCTACAAGGGTCGGTCCGGTTTTTTTGCCACTACCGTACATAGGCTGAGAACGTGAGCTAGTACGAGGACATTGACTTGGTTCTGCGATCGATTACGGGAATAACAAGGTGAACATAAACAAATCTGGACAGCTGTAAGAATAAATATAAGCTACATAGCATTACAAAGATTTTTACGTACCTTTCGTTAAGTGCAGAAGAATTATCATAGAATTCACTCATATTCACTTCAAAACACTCACCAAATTCCGCTGCAAAAATATGCGCCTGAGAACATTTAACCTTCGGCATTATTATTGGACAGGTACACTGCTGGCGAAGGGAGTATTCAGCAAGTACACTGTTTACGCGTGTTAGAGTACTGACTGGTGAACGGATAGTCAACTTGAAACCACCGTAACGCACCCTATCGTTCCCAATATTACAAGCCTAGTTATCACCTTTTCCACCGACGCGACTGAATATAATCTCACAGTTCATACATTGCTGTGAAATAAATATTAAAATGATATTTATTGCCCTCTAACGTTAATTTGTTCTCTGTTTAATTTAAACCCGCAATTCTAAAATTTCTTACGTCAGTGCAAGGAAACGTTTTCATTATCGCTGTGTCATACTATGTTCGACTCATTCTTAAACACTGAGGGCTCGAACTTGATTCTCTCTCTTATTTTGACTTTGTAATGTAGTGTAATCGACCCCTGACAACTTCCGTGTAGATAACGTGCGTTCGTGTTTTGTTTTCTGTCTGGAGGTCAACATTTCGTTGTCATTTGATCGTAATCAGCGACAGTTGAGGATTCTCGTTGCCACTGGTAACGCTATTAGTGCGATATCTATTGGTACATCACGAGACTTTAATCAAATGCCAAAACGTCTCTGAAGTGATGAGATTTACTGAAAACTGTACACAGACTTAGCCTGCATCGAATGTTGTCAAGTGACCATCTCGAGGATCGAATTTCTAACAGAAATTCAGTATTAGCCTATCCATTTCGATATTAAATACATTGTTTTGCAATATCATGTTTCCACCTGAATTGTATGTACTTGAACACAATTTACTTATAATTCCCAGCAGTATTCTAGTGTCACGTCCCATGCTGTAGGCGTCTCTGAAGCGCCATATCTTGGACTAGCGCAGTGATGTCAAAGCAAGCGCATTTTTCTGACCTTGACGTCGTGCGCGGGCAGCAAGCGCTAAGTATGGAAAGAGGTAGGGTTGTGTATAGGAATAAGCAACCTGTTGGATTAAGAAAACAGTGGTGCACAAACTTCAAACGGAACGTGAAATTTTATGTCGTCATTTTTATATGGCTTATTTCTGTTTAATATTATCTATATTGTCTGTGAAACAAACGTACTAACACTGATTTCTTAATAATGCACTTGTGTTTTAAATCTTAATACCATAATAGAGAGTTAAGAAGGAATATTCACTTAAATTCCATAGTAGTATAATATTATACTGTATTAAGTGGATGAAACACATCATTCATAAAGAAATTAATATTCCAAAGAAAGAGATTGAGTATGACATGATAAGTTGGAATTTATATTGATGGTATCTTTAGCCTTTCAAAAGTAATCAATAAACTAATCAAAACAATATTACAGTACAAAGCAAAGTTACCTAGGTACTATATCTGTTTTAAGTGTAACTAATATTACAGAACAAAACTCTTATCGCATTATGCTTTCAAGGTGATATTTGTGAGCAATTTCCTATCATCAGAATATTAAATTATTTTCTCGAAATCTGCTGAAGCTATAGAGCTGACATTTTTACAACAAATGGGCACGTATCTTTTGCTTATGGTAACAGTAGTTGCTTTGTTAATTCATTTCCTTACAAACAATTTCCATGCGAATATTTTCAAAATTTTCAATACACTATCTTCAGTAATACGTATATACGGTATATTAGATTTACGAAAACATTCTGTAAGGCTACTAAATAAATAGGCCTATACCTGAAAATTTCACTTTTCTATACGAAAAGTTGAGAAAATATTTCTTTTGAATAAAAAATCAAACTTGTGAAAAATGAGCATTAAAATTAAAACTTACATTCTTATAATGCACTTATACTTCTCAGGCAAATCTAAAAATTAACATGGATACAGTTTTAATAAGTTCTCTTCCCTTTATCTATTGAATCAGTGCTGGCCATCCCTGAATATAGCTCGACCAAGCGGCATATACCACCTCTTTCGTCTGTCTCTTTCCTTTCCGCTGTAAAGCGCTCAGGCTCTCCTGGGCTCTAAAGCGCGCGCTTGCTCCTGTGGGCATCAATTGACATGCCTGGACTAGCGTTACGCAATGAGCACTGGTTGGAGTCATCAAGGAGGAAGAAATTTTCTCATGAAATTTCGACCAGTGTAGGGGATTGGTGCACACTCAGCAGCATTACGAATTTGGGGAGCTACAGTAGGTAGAAAATCCGGTTTTGCAAGCCAGCTATGACGGCTGGGGAGGGGATCATGGTGCTAACCACACTTAACCCTTGTACTGGCTGAATGATCCTTCTCTGCTGAGTCATGTGAGCGTGAAGCCAGCAGTATGTTGGTAGGCTCTAGTCCTCAATGAATTGTTGCTCAATAGAGTTATTTTTATTCTAGTGACATTTGCCATAATATGAAGTTAGATAAAGCACAATGAAGAGATGACTTTAAGTTACGTCCAAGTGTTCGGAACTTTTAGGGTACTGTATTTCAAGTGGGGGTCAACTGAGAATTATAAGAACTATTCACCATGTTACTGAAATGACAGAGGCTACTCAGGAGTATCTTAACACATTGTAACGTGAAGTTAAGTAGAGAATAGAATGTTGGATATAATAATAATAATAATAATAATAATAATAATAATACTTACTTACTTACTTGCTGGCGTTTAAGGAACCCGGAGGTTCATTGCCGCCGTCATATAAGCCCGCCATCGGTCCCTATCCTGAGCAAGATTGATTAATTAATAATAATAATAATAATAATAATAATAATAATAATAATAATAATCTTCTCTTACACTTTACCAGGTCACAAAGTAGGGGAAAGTCGGGTAGTATCGGACATCGGGTAATATCGGACAGTGAGGTTCTTTCATCTACCACACGATGATAGTACCTGACTGACATGGTTACGTTTCTGTGATGTCGCATAGAGAAACGTAACCATGTTATTCAGGTACTACCATATGGTGGTAGATGAAAGAAACGCACTGTCCGATACTACCCGATGTCCGATACTACCCGACTCTCCCCTATAGAAGCAGTGAAAATTTAACAAATCGTTAAAGAACAGAATACTAACATATTACAAAAAAAATAAAAATATCATAACAAAATCGACACTAAACAACATCAAAATAATACCATAATAGAAAAAAGAAAGTAAAATGCAGTTCTAAAGATTGGAATGTAATAAAGAGCAACTCAGTACAAATAGTTAATAGGGGAAACATACGGAAGAATAGAACAAAATGGAATAAGATAATAATAAAAAAAACGAAAATTAAATAAAATCCACAATGAAAAGTGTATGGTAATAAATTCATCTGCAGAACAAAAAAGGGGAAAGGAAGAAAATGAAATATATATTTTACAAAATTATCCCAGAGAAAAAGGGCTTATATTTGAAAGGAATCTGAATTGAAAATGTGCAATTTTAGTTTATTTTTGAAACTAGATACTGTCCGACAGTCTCTGACACGTTGTGGTAGAGAGTTCCATAGATGAGCTGCAGAGATGATGAAAGATGAAGAGTAGAAGGATGTTCTGTGTTTAGGAATGGAGAGTGTGATATGATGTTGTGAGCGAGTATCTATTTCGTGATATGAGGACAAATGTTGAAAACTAGAAGCTAAGTAGCTAGGGTTAGAGTTTTGAAGAATATTGAAGAGTAAAGTGAGAGAGTGAATAGTTCTTCGCTCTTTGAGACGGGCCCAGGAAGCATATTTAGTGAAGGTGTGATACGGTCAGATCTACGGACGTTGCAAATAAATCGAACACATGCATTATGAACACGCTGTAGTCTGTCTGTCAGTCTCGTGTTAAGGTCAGTGTAGAGAGTGTCACAGTAATCAAAATGAGGCATCAAGAGCGACTGCACTAAATTCTTCTTGAGAAGCAACGGAAGGAAATTTCGGATTCTTTTTACTGTGTGAATTTTCATAAAAATTATTTTGTGCGAGATCATGCGTATTTGCTTGGTTTCCGCACAAAACCAATCCGCGGTAAGTCTAAAATTCCACATTCAGTATTCCCAACCCAACACACATAACAATTTCCCTCTTCTTACCACTTAAGTGACATATTGATTTTACTGCTTTAGGCTTTTAACATATTATTTTAGAGACGTTCAGTATAGTAATAATTATAAATTGGAAACTTACCAATGCAATTTCACCTAAATTGCACACTGTTAATTATTGTTTTTAAATATTTCCAAAAATTAAGTAAACTCTACAACTCCACTAAAGTTACTGCATTCGTGATGCATGTAACATTAAGGAAGCCGTTTGTTTTAAGTTCGCATTTATAGACTGGGAGAAAAAAAAAAGACAGACGTATATCACGGCCTGATGGAGTATAGTAAACACAGAAAACATTTTAAAGCAACAATGTTGAAGATAGATATTTTTGTTTTGCAACTTTGCCGTCATTGAACAGAAACCAAGATGGAGATTTCATTGCAACTAATTAGAAATTCCTCTTTCAGGTATGTAATAAACGATCTTCGCACAAAATAATGTACGATACACGAACGGTATGTTTTCTTTCAATTATCGGAAATTAAAAAGCTCAACTACGTTTCGCTTTTTCAAACTTTTCCTCGAACATGAAAACTTCAACATACCGCTCTTGTGACGCATATTACTATTACATGTGTGTGTGTGATTTGAGTATTCCAACTTAAGTTCTTTAGGTAAAGACATACGGGAAATTGTATTCGTACGTTTAATGTAGTAATTACTGAATTATATGCAGGTGACCCATAAAGACGACTGGATTGCTAGACTTGTGTGTGGCAGACTCAGGCCGACACCCGACGTGGACCTTGCATGTCACGATCCCCGCTGAGCTGTATGATTACTTGAGTGCATCACAAACCCCGGCAGCCTAGGGTTGCGGCTGAAGCCATTCATGTACGAGGAGGAGCCGAGATGATGGACTGTGCTGTGTTAGGAAGTTTAGAGCCTTGACTCTGCTTGCTCGTTGACAGGAGTAGTTGACATTGTTTATTAAATAACGCTATTTTAATCTATGCAAAATGATGAGGCGGCGGTAGAAGAGTTGCTTAAAAACCGAAGTAGCTGCTCGGAGAATACATTCTCATAGTCAAAGTATTTTAGGATAAAAATTCCCCCCGACACCGGCGATTGAAACCAGAATCTAAAGCTCTACTTGGTGTATGCTCTTACCAACTGAGCTATGCCGGGGATGCATCCACAACACCTGTTCGAACTCTCCTCTTCCTGTTCCCCTTTCGCCTTACTCCAGGTTATGACATTATGTCATAGTACGTCTTTAAACGCCATCAAGCTAGAGCGCATGGGCTATTCCATATGAAATCGATCAGTAAAAAACCTCGCATTTTTTATACTCTAATTTTTTCCCTATTTATACAAGGTGCTGAGGAGAGTGCATTTTCAAAAATATAGTATCGAAAGTCAAACGGTTTTCGTATTATTGAGCAACAAATTTAGCGTATTTTATAAAAACAAGCCTCTTTCAGCGCTCAGAACTCTGGAACCATTTACTGCAGAACATTGAACGAGAGCTTATTTTGAAGCTGACATTTGGTAGGTTATGTTAACAAGTAATCCTTATTTTTATTGTACACAGAGAGACAGATAATCTGATTTTACTTACTTTCAGGCTTTTTGCTAATTTGTAAAAGTGTTAAAAAATATTGAGAAAAAACCTTGCATTATTAAGATGGATTCGGCATTGTTTTCTTAGTGGTACGGCAATAAGTTTCGAGGGTATTAAATAAATTATTTTCACACGCCTAGACTTGAACGGCGCAGTACCGCACGCACCGGCCGAGAGCTGAAGATAAACGAGCGTTGGGCGTCATTGTACTCCTGTGTTTATGAAAACTTGTGACTGCTAGACGACACATCACCTGTTTATGTCTCCTGGCCTTGCTTACCTCGGCTAGCTCCCGCCTCACAGTCAGCTGATTAGTTCACGCGCGTACTATTTATTTTCTTTATTTGATATTTTCAATACTTTCTTATCAACGTGCCATCAGTAAAAAATATGTGTTTATTTGTACTTTCAATGCGGAATCTAACTATATATTTTTAAAGTATTTTTTCCTTGGCAAGGCGTCTTAATGAGGAAAAATCTAAATTTCTCCATTTCCATAAAAAGTAAGAAAATCTGTTTATATGTCAATATAAACTTTAATTTCTCAGCATCAAAATAAACCATGATTTTGATCATTGGGTGAAAGGGTTTCGGAGCCACAACAGTTTAAAATTGCAAATTTTATGAAAATACGATAAATTTAAATATTTTAAGTTTAAACACTATGAAGTTCTGATGATTCAAACTTTGCACAAAGTATTGTATCACAGTTCTCTACGTACAAAAGAAGTTTTATTATATTTAGAAATTGTAAGGTCAATTTTCTCTATATTTCGGTCGATTTGAGATGGAATAGCTCGCATGTACAGCATATCTTCGTCGTTCCCGCAATAACTCCTATGTGCAAAATACGTGTATAACATTTTTCAGTAGGGGGGAAAAAAATACACATTTATTCATCCTATGGCAGCCGTACATAGGAGACTGTGAATTCTTACATTTTCGAAACAAGGATATATAATTACATATAGGAGATTTTATTATTTGCTGTGTCACTATTTAAGTTATTTAATAGAGCAAAAATATGAAAATCAGTAAATATGCCACATAGGAGTTATCGCAGGAACAAGGACGATATACTGAATGACTTTGTCAAGCAGAGTATTCCAATAGTACTGTACTGTTATCTAGCAGTTTATGCTGCTGTACAATTGAATATTTCTATGATATACTGTATGTTGTTGCTCATTCAACTGTCCGAAGACTGGTCTAAACCTCATAAATGATATCATAAGGCATCCATCACGTGTGTATATATATATATATATATATATATATATATATATATATATATATATATATATATATATAAAATAGTGGCGAAGTCACACAGAGTTTTTGTGTGCATTGAAACAATCAGAAATATAATTCGACCTGGAACATTAGCAGTACCTTTAGCAGCCAACATAATTGCCGGACATTTATTATTAACCTTACTAGGGGGAAGAATTAATTAACTCTTTTTGTTTAATATACATTTATTTATGAATGGTTGATCCAAATTTGTTGATTATAAGATTAAATTACTCAATGTTGGTTGTTTGACGGTTATCAGCCCACTTTGAGGTTTGTGAATATAAAGGGAGAAATTGAGTCGGGATCCGGTAGAGTTCCTGGGTACCTCAGTTGGTAGAGCCTTGGTGCATTTAGTCAAATTTCTAGGGTTCGATACCCGGCCCCGGAACAATTTTTCTCTTGAAATTAAATATGACTGTCTTACTTAGAATGAAGAATGCCACTACATACGAAGTATTTAAAGTATCCAAGGTAAATATGTGAAACTCTTTTAAGCAACTTTGTGTTAGGAATACTTTTGTTGTTGATGGTAAGTTATATTGCACATACTAAGATGGATTTCTATATAATATCTTCCGTTCTTGTGGTGGACATTCGAACAGTATGTGATCAAGTGTTTGTATGTGGTTTTCGTAGGGACATGAAGAGCCGTTTGGAGTATCAGTTTTGTCCACGGTTAGCGCGTCTGACCGCGAAACCAAGTGGCCCGGGTTCGATTCCCGGTCGGGGCAAGTTATCTGGTTGAGGTTTTTTCCGGGGTTATCCCTAAACCCAACATGAGCAAATTCTGCGTAACTTTCGGTGCTGGACCCCGGACTCATTTCACCGGCATTATCACCTTCATCTCATTCAGACGCTAAATAATCTAAGATGTTGATAAAGCGTCGTAAAATAACCTACTAAATAAAAAATAAAAATCTATCAGTTTTGAAACGTTCAAACATGAATTAAATTATCCATGCCCAGCTATAAATTTTATGTAGTACATAAAACTTTCTTAGTTCTTCAAATTTAGGCTGTATTGGACTGCAGGGAAGTACAATGGTTTTGTGATTTGGCCATTTGTACTCTTTGACCGTATCGAATTCCAGTCATTTAATGTCAACTTCCATTTTCATTTTAATGGAAAATAGGGGATGTTTAGTGCATGCGTACTCGGTTTCTGAATTCGCAACCATCTATACAAATATAGTACATTGTACACTAGTCTAGTGTGCAGAATAATATTGTGACTGTTGAGCCTATTGTTAAATATTTCTAGTGTATTCATGTTAATGAGAAAGAGTTACGATTATATATAATTTTTTAAACCTCTTCGTACACATATATATATAAAACTTGGTTATTTAACGACGCTGTATCAACTACGAGGTTATTTAGCGTCGATGGAATTGGTGATAGCGAGATGATATTTGGCGAGGTGAGGCCGAGGAGTCGCCATAGATTACCTGACATTTGCCTTATGGTTGGGGAAAACCTCGGAAAAAGCCCAACCAGGTAACCAGCCCAAGCGGGAATCGAACCCCCGCCGGAACGCAACTCCTGATCGGCAGGCAAGCGCCATAGCAGACTGAGCTACGCCGGTGGCCTCGTACATGTATATAGATACATAGATACACATTTTACATGACTATATTGTCTGTTAAAGTTACTAACAAGAGATTTATTGGTAGCTTTACTTATGAACTGACTCTGCTTCAAAAACTTATACATTGAGCAGATTAGGCGAAAGTTTTCCTGAGTCAGAATGCAATATGAATTTCTGTGCAAGGTGATAGGAATTCTGTACTTGGGACTATGGCCTGACCCTGGACACTAAATTCTGATGAACTCTTCACAAGAGCCACGTTAGAAAGAGTAACGTGACCGCTTTGGAAATGTCTGAGAGCTGCTGTTTGATATCAGGCGTACTTATCGATTGCATAGTTGAGGTAGTGGGAAGTCCATCAGCTGATGTCATACATTCAAGCGAGTGGGGTTCTTTTGTAGGTAATGCAGCACTCTGCTATTTTCCTACCGGTCCCGTGTCGTATTTGCTTTCGCACAATTTACATAATTAATAATAATTATTAAACTTTCCTACATTTTTATTGAAATACGAAATCATGAATGTAGTATGTGCGTCTTCTTTTACATATCTGGCAAGAATGTGTCTTAAAATGGAAGTTACACGGAGTTACGAGCTGGATATTTCTGGTTTATAAAGATTATATTGTCGTGTAAAGATGTGATAACGCCAATCTCTTGAAAGACACCCAGTCTAAGGGTTTTTCGTGGTTTTCCTAAGGCGGTAAGACAAATGTCGGGATGAGTCTTAAAAGAAATGGTCCTGGTCCTACTTCTCACTCCCCATGAAGTTTCTAGTATTTTTCAAACATGATTTATTGGCATCTGGCTCAGCATTCATATATTACATGCATTACGCCGTTACTCGAGCGAGTTTAGTCGACTCCACTTGCACTGCGGAAGGACAAAGTACCTTTCAATGTGCTTGAAATAATTGAATCAGGAATTTGCAAAAAGGACCAAGTCCGAAAAAGTATATTTTAAGAAAACAACAAAAAACTTCTTGTATGATCTGGATGTATGACAGTCCAAACATGTTTCTTAAAGAAACGTAGGGGAGAGACGGGTAGTATCGGACATCGGATAATATCGGACAGTGTGTTTCTTTCATCTACCACACGATGATAACACCTGATTGACATGGTTACGTTTCTGTGATGACGCATAGAGAAACGTAACCATGTCATTCAGGTACTACCATATGATGGTAGATGAAAGAAACGCACTGTCCGATACTACCCGACTCTCCCCTAAATATTTTTGGATTTTTTTTTTGTTTTATTTTTCTACGGGTTTAACTGTTTGTTATTCTTTTCGTTTATTTTATTATCCTTAAGTTGATGTATTTTGCTTGGAAAGGTTTTTACCCTTGTCATTAAATAATTTATTGTTTTTCTTGGAAGTTAAAATTTATTTATTTTTGTGTTTGGTTTAAGTGTATTAATTTAAGTAAAGTTAATAGAAGATTTTAACTTATTTCTTATGCTTTCAAAACATATGCTTTTCTTTAAAGCTTTTTAACTTTAATGATTTAAATTATCTCAAAATTTCACAATTTAAATGTGTACATTCTATAGGACTTCGTTCCATGAGAAGTAATGCAGTAAGAGTGTATGGAGAGCCAGAAACGGGTATAAACTCAATTTGCAAAAAATATGGACTTGGTCTCTTTTGCAAATTCCTGATTCAATTATTGAAGATTCCTTTACAACTTCCTGTATGTATTTTCCTGTTTTACAGATCTATTAAGGATGGAAAAAATAAAATGAAGGGATATGTAATGTGTTCAAAGGTACAACAGGTTCATGTACCTTGGAACATACTCTCTTGTAAGTTGGAACACATGGAATATAGGTGGGAATATAGCTATAAAAACTGACAATCATATTTAAAATGTATTTGCCATCATAAACCAGGGCAGGCTTCTCTGATTGAGATTTTATTTCCTGGAGGAGCAATAACTGCTTCAACAGCATTCTTCAAGGCATTCGGATGAATTGGGGGCCTCTTAACTCCAGAGTTACTTCGTGACATGATCTTAAAATGAAAGAAAAACAAAAACCGATAGTATGTGTACTTTGGAACAAGTTCCATGGTACAAGATGTATTGTGTTCAAAGGTACAAGAGGGTGCACGTTTAAACAAAAAATGGCTCGCAAAATCAGAGATTTGAATAAATCATGGGAATTAAAATATGTTATCACTCACCAGATGATAGGGAACACACCGTACTTGATAGACAGTAACAAATGCAATCTGGTTTTGTGTTAGAAAACATATATCAATGAACGAAATGTTTACTTTTGGTACTAAAAAAATTGTTTTGTCCACAGAACTGACACTTTGCAATAAATCAAACCGAAACTACGACCAGAGCTACTTAATGGATTTCTCTACAATCTACTTCAGTTTGAGTCCTCTAGGTAGCATCAAAAATTAAAGAACAAAAAAATGTTCAAATGTACATTATGCTAAAGGTATAACAGTCTCCCCTACGTGTAATGACTTACATAAGTATATCTAGAGTGTGGTAAGATAGATTGAAAATTAATACAACTCCAGGAAACAAATTACATAACTTTTTGTTTCTGCATACTTTATCAATTTTATCTTTCTGCATAATTATTTAGCTTATAATATTGCACAACATTTTCGCAATTTGCACAAATATAATTTTTCATTTGTGCATTTTTGCGACAATTATTTATTTCCTAACTTATACCATGAGGTACGTCCATTTTCGGCTTTTTCCCCTTCAACATTTTCTAGAGCTCCTTCAGTGGAGCAATGATACCCAGAGTGAGACAAGTGACCAATAGGCTTGGAGCTCACATATTCAGTTTTTGTCAGCCCCTAACTCCCGTGCAAGAACGTCTTCACGCGTACCTTTTAAAGTTTCTCCCCCCATTTCCCTTTCTTTCAATTCAGTTCTCTTGATAAATATATTCGTTAGGTGATATGCAAGTAGCTGCAAAGAGAAACAAATACTACAGCATATCTGTAAAGAATTTATGATCATTGATTTGTGACTACAATATGAATTATTTTGAAAGAGAGCGTATCAATGGATTTATTGATGCCTTCAAAATTATTTTATTGATGAATAAATGGATTTCGCGTTGCCAGGAATTTCTATGCGTTCATCAGGACAATAACGGCTGTCATTAAATATAGATGATGTATTGTGATAGCAAATGAAACGCGAACTCTTAAAATAGAATGTGAGGACGTTTATATGGCGGTAACTGCCACATGGAGTAGGTATATGCACTGATAGCGCCGGTGCTGCCATCTTAGAGTAGAACAAGATAATCAATACTCGATTTTCTGCTAAATTCTTCTGTTACCCAATGATCAGGAAGTACGTAAGCCAGACCTATCCATAGAATTTTGTATACGAAGTGTACAAAACAAATGTTGGCTTGTTGATGAATATACCCAGATCTATATGCTTTTGTTAGCGAGAGTTCTTGTTGCGCAACTTATTATAGAAAATCACAACAATTATTACTATATATTAGAATTGTTCTTTTCTTCTTCTTCTCATCATGCTTCTGTTTTTATCGTTCTCGTAATTATTGTTTTCTTTCAGTGTCTTTTTCTTCAAGATTATTACCTTTATAATCTCCCTCAACTGTTTTCTTCTCTACTTATGCATCCTTTCCTTCGACACTCATTTCCTCTTCCATATTTTTTTCGTCTCTTATCTTTCTTCCTATCCTATTCTTCCTTCATATTCTCTTTCTTCACACCCTTCTTCTCTCCCTTCAGACCCTTCTCCTCTTCCTTCAGACCCTTCCCCTCTTCCTACACATATGTACTTCTCTTCCTTCACATCCTTCCCCTCTTCCTCCAATATAATAGGCTAATTGTTAGTCTAACAGATGATTCAAGTGATGATTATTATAAGTGAACTACCTATTTCATTTTTCACAGTGATGCACAGCGCAAATACAGTTCTTAGTAGTGTCTTAGCAACAAGTTACACAACTTAATGAAGTTAGGTGAAGCAATATAAGAATTACGATTTTAATTATTACTAGCCGTAACCGTGCGCTCCGCTGCACCTGTTAGAAATAAATATAAAGTAATTACATAATTAAAATAGGACATTTGCTCCAGGGAACAACTTTTACAACAGCGCAAGATAATCTGCTTCGCTCATTACCCAATTTTTCTTGCATTGCATTTATTGCATATATATTTTATGTATTTTAACACGATTCAATTGAGCATAGTTAAAATTTGAATTATAAAATAATGGATTGCTAAGCTAACGTACTATTACTGCATACTAAATCAATACACGCTCGTTGTTCGTTAATTCTCTGAGATTAAAATGAGTGTACATAAATATTATTTTAAGAAATACAGAAAACGAATTTACAAAATAGTCTATCAAATTTTCTGTGCATAAGAAGCTATTTTAATCTTACCTGTCCTCGATTTACTCAGACGTTACTGTAATAACATTATAGCATTATGTCTATCTAGAGAAACTACACTTTCCAATGGTGAAATAATAATATACAAATCGGTTAATTTAGCTTCTGATATTACTTCATACAAACACAGAAACATTCTCTGTAGGATATGTTTAATAGCTTTCGATTGTTGATGCCTAAGGCCCCTGTTTCGATTGTTGTTGCCCAAGGCCCCTTATAGACGAAGTCATTTGTTCTTAATTCATTGCACCGTCTTAGATGGCGTTATTTTATTTTTAAAACTCATTTATCTCATTAAATATCAGTCCTATCAAAATTTTTTAAAGGATAAAACTTATCGGACATCATTTTTAAAGAAACTTTTGTTATGTAACATTTTTCACAAAAATCAATAATAAGCGAGATATTTCGATTTATTTAATTCAGGCCCCCTTATAACCCCCCCCTTTTAAATAAAGTATTTTGAATGTCATATAGCCTAAAATCTAAGTTACAACGAACTTAATTTATATTCCAATTTTCATATAAATCGGTTCAGCCATTATCGCTTGAAAAGGTAACAAACATACAGACAGACATACAAACAAAAATTTCAAAAATGCGATTTTCGGTTTCAGGGTGGTTAATTATATATGTTAGGACCAATTATTTTTGGAAAATCGAAAATTACCACAAAAATTTCGGCTACAGATTTATTATTAGTATATATTTGCAATAAAGTAAATTTAACTAAATTTAAAGGGTTAGGTACAGCTTACAGTAGTATTCCCTTCATCACTGTATCTTGTACAATAATGAAAATTAGTATGTGTAAAACACTGTTTTTCTGCTATATGAAAAAAATATTTTTACGATTTAAAAAAATATATATATTTACATTTTTTTTTTTTTTTTTTCAAAATTCAATTCACTATGCAGTGATGAAGCTTTTCCCACATAACTCAAAAACTATCCAACATTCTATGATGCAATTTTTTGTATGTATTTATGCATGTCATATCTACAATATGATGCAAGATCACTTCTATACCTGTGATAGATTGTCTGATAAAAAATAAATTAATTTTAAAAATGGTCAAATATCAGTATTTTCTTCTAACACAAAATAAAAAAATTATTTATAAAGGAATGTTGTTGAAAGAGCATGATATTGTAAACATGAGTTTCAGCAATAAAATAAAAGAGAGAGAACATTAAAAAGTTAACAAGTTTATGAGTTATGAGGGAAACTCTTCGTCACTGCACAGTAAACTGCCACAATTTTAAATTTTGAAAAAAAAATTTTTTAATCGTAAAAATATTTTTTCCATATAGCAGGACAGTGTTTTACACATACCAATTTTCATTATTGTACAGGACACAGTAATGGAGGAAAAAAATGTTGAATATTTCCAAACATTTTACTGCTGTAAGCTGTACCTAACCCCTTAAAGTGCTGATTATAAGTAAACCTTCCGCCTTGTTACTGAATAGGGCATATGATTCGTAGTAGTATTCTAATAGCACATTAAGTAACATACAGCCATTCCAGTTTTGTCATGGATGTTACATTTTTACTATTTTCAAACTCTGCATATTGAAAATGAAAAGACTTATGTTAACTTTTATTATTAGAACCAATTTAGAAGATCAGTATCATTTTACAGAAAAAAGTTGTTGAATAAAATTTATTATTATTGCAGAAAATAAAGAAAAGATTCCGTCACGGATTTTACAAGATTTGTGAACTCCATATCTTATTATCAAAAAGTGTAAAACTAGTCTTTGCCTCTAGCAAAAAAAGAGATTCATTCTCATAGTGTCCATATGAAAGCTATGAAAATCTCATGGTATCCAATTAGTTCATAAAAACGTAATCGGTAAATATTACTTCTTTCATATCAAGGATGTTACACACATTTCGTCACGGATGTTACAAATGGGTTATGTTCCTTATTTTTCTTCATGGCAGAAAGAATATAGTATAGAGTTAAAGCACAGTCTAGTACATAAAGTCACGAAGCTTGAGGTGTTTTTTTGCATTTCTCGCGGTACAATGCTCCAAGCGGTTAGCAACTGAGAGTACTAGGAACAATAGACTGTGCGATAGTAGCGATTCTAGCGGCTAGCAACTAAAGTTCAACTGTCATTGGATGCATATTTACTACGTATTGAGCTTCGTGACTGTATGTACTAGACTGTGGTTAAAGGTTCCATGATCCTGCAGTTAACAGTAGACTCTTAAAATATTTTTTCAACAATAGTTCCTTGAAAAACTATTAACAGTTGATCTCTCTTGTGAGTAAGTGCTGAAAACTTTAGGGAAACAAAAATACCTATTACCTAGCCAAGACCACTTAGATTCAATGCCCATAACACTTTTAAAATATTTTCTTTTTCAAAATAAAACATTTTTTTTAAATTTAAATATACAGAATAAAGAAATATAATTACAAAACAAACAAGAGAAATAGAAATAAAATAATACAAGCAATATAAAAAGAAGATACAGTAGTATTAACAAAATTTGAGACCGAATGAGCAGCGCTCGTGCTCGGTCGCAGTTCAGATATAATATTAAAATAAAATAATAATAATAATAATAATAATAATGATAATAATATAAATAAATAAGTAAAATAAAATAGGAACTAAAATATAATTACATCGGCAATGGAATTATATAATATAATATCGCACGTGAAAAGTAGGACTAATATATATTTCAAAATGATAGAATACAAATATAATATAGGTTGATTAATTCATACACATAGGCTATAAATTTATTTAATCAAATTGAAGATATTAACACGTTTCTAATTTTCTTGTTATATGTTAGTGGGTTACATGTTAGAAGTTCTGGGTGTAATTTAGTTAAAGCATTGTACAACCGAGGGCCAAAATTTATGCTATGCTTTAGACCAGCAGATGTGAGACATTTAGGTTCTACTAATGTTGAATTAATATTTCGTCTTGTGTCATAATTGTGTGTCTGCAATACAAACGTATTACGATTTTTATGATAAAATTTTAACAGCGTATACTTATAAATTTGTTCAATATTAAATACATTAAACTCAGAATAAATTAATTTAGTTGGATAATCGAAACGTTTCTTCAAACAAAATTTAATTATTCGTTTTTGTAGTAAATTTAACGGACTAAGATTAATTTTTGTATTTCCACCCCAAACAGTTATACCATATTGAATGATAGACTGAATAATGGCCAAATAAACATTTCGTAGAACTCTAATAGGTAAGTAGCATCGAAGATTAACGAATTTATAAATTGTTTTACGAAGCCTCTTACAAAGATAAGTAATGTGATGAGGCCATTTTAAATTCTGATCAATAATGATACCCAGATATTTGACATACGTGGCTTCTTTAGAATATTTAAATTTATAACCTTATTTATGTCCTACACTAATAATATACGAATATTTCTGAAAAAGACTTTTTTATTGGAATTCCCAGTTCGCCCGGAATGGCTGCATAGCTTTACGGATATTTCAAAATGTATTTCTTATGCGTTTTAAAAGATCGGAAAATGGATTCTGAAGCTGTCTATAATTTTATTAATTGAATGTGGCCATTAAAGATCACTCATAATTCTCGTTTACTGCGTATAGATGACAATTCGTTAAACAAGAAATACAAACGACTGGACCGAGCCACATCTGAGTCGATATTATAAGCGTAACAAAAGCAATCGTTTACGTATTGCGTATGTAGAGTGGGAATATTTTTAAACGTAGACGGTACATTCTGCGTCGTTAATTTTAGCCAACAACGTGTAAATCGGGTCTATTTCTTGTAATTTCTCCGGGCGCCTCTTCCTCCCCCCACTCTTTGCCCCGCGCTGAGGGTTCACGTTGGTGGGTGGATGGACTGCGCCGTTGTGGCAGTGTAGTGCGGGACGGCCTACAGATAGGAGCAGCAGCGCGAGGACCGGTGAGATGCATGCATTTCATCAGCTTTGCAGGCCCTGACGAAAATAACAAGATATCTCATTGCAGAAGAGAGGCACATCCAGATCTTTAGTTCCTAGGGTTTTTGCTTTGGGAGTAGAATGCAGGCTGCTTTGATGTTTTGCGATATAATGTTCTCACATATTGTACACGTATGAATGAAATTGGCCATTGCACGCAGTTTAAATATAGCCATGATGCAAAAAATTGAAGCTTGTGTTTCATGCCTTACTATTTGATATCATATCACCAGAAAATTTTAAATTATCTGTAGTAAATAGCAAAATACATTGCAAGTGTGTATTTTTATGCATTATTAAAATGTTTATTGAAAAAATAAATATCAATTCTTTAAATTTCAATACGAATTTAATTGCCAATTTGGAATTAAAACTAATTTATTTGATTAATAATAACAATCAAGGTTTTATTTCATATACCGTCTATGCTTATCGTTTTAACAAATTTATTGGTTTTTCAATACTTTGTTACATATATTTTGAATTGAACGCTTTCGGCTCTATTGAGCTATCATCAGAACCATTTATGCCCATATGCATGATAAATGTACACATATAATGCAATACAAATAAACCCAAATAATATCAAATAACATGATTCTAAGCAAAACATTAAATATATGGAGATATTACATTATCATATAAAACTGGCTATATAAGCCACATTCAAGTTTTAGACTAAAATATTGATGTTATTTGATATTATTTGGGTTTATTTGTATTGCATTATATGTGTACCTTTGTCATGTATATGGGCATAAATGGTTCTGATGATGGCTCAATAGAGCCGAAAACGTTCAATTCAAAATATATGTAACAAAGTATTGAAAAACCAATAAATTTGTTAAAAGGATGAGCATAGACGGTATATGAAATAAAACCTTGATTGTTATTATTAATAAGTTATCTTATCGGTCTCAACATGCATTTTAAATTTTAATTTATTTGAGTTTATGAAAATTATTTCAAGATATAATGCAATAATTGTATATTCGTAGCCAAAATTTTCAAATGCGTCATGAATTTGTTCAGGTAGATATTAAAATTAGTACATAGGCCTACTCAAATTTTGATATAAAATAATAAAAAAACAATTTCTTTTATATCTATATAATGCGCTAATAGTGCACGTGTTAGCATTTCCACATATATTTTTAAATGTTATTAATAATTTGAAGACGACATATATTTTTTTCAATCCCTAATGAAATGTTGTGGTCAATTTAAAATAAAAATGAACTATGTGAATCTTAAGAAACAATTTAGAATATGTATAGTTGGACTCTTGTTTTATTGTAATAGAATATTGCTTTGCCTGATTCTTATTTAAAGAAGGAGATATTCTCTGTTTTACACTATTTTATTATAAAATTTGTGTTCAATATTAGGAATTTAAAAAGTAACTTCGTACACCTCTCAATGACTTGTGTTGAAATGCAAAGCGCTATTTGAAGAAGTGGAATGATTCAAACATGCTGATTAGTGTTTATTTTTATACATCTTAAACATATAAAATTAAGATAAAGTATGTATAGAAATGAGATATTTCAACATAAGATAGTGACAAATTTAAAGTATATCGTACAAAATTTAGATACAACTAGGTCTATTACGCCATTTGCAATATGGGAAATTTTCCCTGTGGAAGGAACTGATAATTTTCCGGCAACACTATATACATAGAATTATCTGTGTTCGTGCAAAAAAAAATAGCACTCATTGCGTCATCAGCACATATCTGGTTACGTAAACTCAATATTCTGCAGCCCACATTTTTCATTTTGCTCTGCCCATTATTTTCTTGTCGTGTGCTAGACAATCTTACAAATTGGACTGCTGTCACATGCCACGGTCTCCAAGGATGCTTCGTCGTTAAGGAGATATGTAACGACGTATTTCTACAGGTTAGACAGTAATAAACTTGTAGGAATAATAAAGGTTATAGCCTATCTCTAATCAGTTAGCTCACAAAATTTAAGCCTTTCTCAAAACTACTAGTAATTTTTGTTTTCGACGATATTATCTCAAAGAGAAGGAAGGAGTTAGATTCTGAGTGGATACTGTGATATTCTTAGTAATTCGAAGCGTTTATGGGGTAGGTTTTCTCACGTAATTCAGTTTCATACTAGCGCCATTTTGATCGTAATATGATATCTGATTAATGTTGGTTGATTTCTAATGACTAGCTCCATTCGGTTTAAATACAAAAAAAAATTAAAATAATTTCATTTGATTAACATGCGAATTAAATGTTATATTCATTTAAAACATTATAGTTTGTAGTCTTTAGTCTTAGAACCTACTAACACAGTCTAGTATATACAGTTACGAAGCTCAATACGTAGTAAATATGCATCCATAGATAGTTGCTAACCACTAGGATCGCTAATATCGCCTCATTACAGACAATGCGAAATAGTAACCAGCATAGTGTATTGTTCCTAGCACCCTCACAACTCAAGCTTCGTGATTGTATATACTAGACTGTGCTACTAACTTGGGTTGCAAGAAGATATTTTTAAAGTCATCTCAATTATAGATCATGGAGCAGGAGGTTAAGGTTTCCACCTGCGCAGACAATCGGCACAAGATGGCAGTAGGAATGATAGCCAACGTGCACACCACCTTTACCTTCAAGGAAATGCCCCTGGTACTCATTTCTATTGGAAACTGAGTAAATTCCAGGACCATAATGCGACCGGAAGGATTTAAATTAGATTAATTAGAAACTCCAAGACCTCATCGGGAATTGAACACGCGACCTTGCTCTCGCAACGTTACGCCTTAACCACGACGCTGCCGCACGCCTTTACAAGAATATTTAGACAAAAGTAGTGCATTTTCGAGAATTTCTTAGCGTTAATCATAGAATATATTTTGGAAAGAATTGAGTTTTTAATCGATGTACTTTAAATTCAGTGTATTTTTATTACACTATATAGAGGTTCGGGTAGTGTTATTTCATTATGGAATACTTAATCCGTAGAGTTTTGGTGCAGTGTTATTGAGTCATTGTTCAAGGTCACTCAGACGTTAAAATGACTAGAAAACTTCCTCGTAGTATTTTATGCAGTTATATTAGGTATTCAGTTCTGTATCGATTTGTGTATAGATTATGCATGCTCCGCCGTTTTTAAAGGTCATTATTGACTTTTAAATGGACGTCGGCGTAAGGATCTACTGTAATGTCGGTGATTCTTTGAATGCATTTTTCAAACTTGAAGTTTTTTTTTTTTTTAAGAAATTAAGCTACTAGCTATTATTTCCAAATTTTCCTCAATAATAAATAAATTCATTACCAAAAATTCAGTACATTATGAAATTAAAACAATGGGAAAAATAATATGGAAGGTTAAATTGAAAAAGAACATACGTCTATTTAGAATATTTTTCTGTACTGACAGAGAACTCATTCAAGGTTGGGATTTTAGGGAAAATTTTCATAAAGAAGAGGGGAAAAGGTGCTAAAATAAAACAAAAAAAGGGAACACAAAGGTACTATTTCACTCAACTATTTCGGCAAATTGTCTTTCCTCCTGCTTTATCCAATTTATTGAAATCAACTCATCTGTAACTGCGTACAGCTCTATAATTTAGACTATATTCAGTATTCAATAGATTACATACCAGCTTCATTCATCAATTTCAATGAAATCCTATTAATATGATGAACATGGAGCAAAACTTCGCTAAGAAAACATAGCATCAGATAAGACAAAGACACACATTCAGATAAGTGTCCGATTTCGTGCAGGTCTGATTAAACCATATGACAGGACAAACAATTCGTTAAAAGCATTAAATACTGAGCTAGAAGAATAGTCATTATTTGATATATCGTGACGAGCACCTGAGACACGCACAGATATCGACACAATAGACCAGTGATGTCAAAGCAAGCGCATATTTCTGACTTGACGTCTTGCGCGGGCATTAAGCGCTAGGTATGCTAGGAGGAATAAGCAGCCTGTTGGATTAAGAAAACAGTGGTGCACAAACTTCAAACGGAACGTGAAATTTTATGTCGTTATTTTTATATGGCTTCTTTCTGTTTGTTATTTTATATATTGTCTGTAAAACAAAAGTACTAACACCTATTTCTTATCCTAATATTGCAGTTGTGTTTTAAACGTTAATAACATAATAAAGAGTAAAGAAGGAATATTCACACAAATTCCATAATAACTACAACTATACTGTACTAAGTGAATTAAACACATCATTCATAAAGAAAGTGTTATCCCAAAGAAAGACACTGAATATGACATGATAAGTTGAAATTGATATTGATGGTATCTTTAGCCTTATAAAAGTAATCAAAACAATATTATAGTACAAAGCAAAGTTGCCTAGGTATATGTTTTAACTGCAACTAATATTACATAATAAAACTCTTATCGCATTATGCTTTTAAGTGATATTGGTGCGCAACTTTCTGTTATCAGAATATTAAATTATCTCGAAATCTGCTGAAGCTATAGAGCTGACGTTTCACCAACATATATGCACATATCTTTTATTTATGATGTAACAGTATTTGCTTTGTTAATTCATTTGCTTACAAACATTTTCCATGCGAATATTTTCAAACATTTTAATACACTATCTTCAGTAATACGTATTTACGATATATTACATTTACGAAAACATTGTTTTAGTACCTGTAAGGCTACTAAAAAAACATATCTGTAAATTTCACTTTACTGTAAAAAAAATTGAGAAAATATTCCTTTTGAATAAAAAAAGCAAACTTGTGAAAAATGAGCATTAAAATTAAAACTTACATTCTTATAATGCACTTATACCTCTCAGACAGATCTAAAAATTAACATGTATACAGTTTTAATTAGTTCTCTTCCCTTTATCCATTGAATCAGTGCTGGCCATCCCTATATATAGCTCGACCAAGTTGCATATACTACCTCTTTAGTCTGTCTCTTTCCTTTCCGCTGTAAAGCGCTCAGGCTCTCCTGGGCTCTAAAGCGCGCGCTTGCTCCTATGGGTATCAGTTGACATCACTGCAATAGACAAAAGACAATGTTTAGAATATCTAAAATTTTATATTTACATTAAAATATGTGGGCATTTTCCTTGTGATTATTACATTTTTTCCATTTAGTAGTGTAGAGAGATTAATTAATTTTCAATATCTGCTTCCCTATGAGGAAACATTTCTGTATACAACTTAAGCTGCCTTGTTTAGATTTCAGACAGAAAAGTGTAGATTTATCCGTCCTTCTATAAGGAGTGGACAAATTTTCCTTTCTTTTCGTTGTGACCTTGTTGATCACATAACCATAGTTAAGGTATAGATGTTTCACAATTGCAATTTCAAATGAGAATAGAACATTCAAGACCGTGAGAACAGGTGATATTGTGTTGATTGTTCCATTTTATGATTAAAAAAATGAGTTTCCTAGACAACTGTTGGAATTTATATTTGTGACTAAATTACCAAATTATGAAGAGCTCTAAGTTTTTAAACAGTTTTTATCATTATCAACACTCGCTCTTAAAATCTTCATTTCTTGACTTTCAGTATTAAATCAATTTTAATTTAATTGATATTAGTACAATCATAAATCTTTCACATCTGCTGGTCTAAAGCATAGCATTAATATTGGCCCTCGGTTGTATAATTCTTTAGCTAAATTACATTGACAACTTCTAAGATGTAACCCACTAACATATAACAAGAAAATTAGAAACGTGATAATGTCTTCAATTTGATTAAATAAATTTATAGCCTATATTATATTTGTATTTTATAATTTCGGAATATACATTTTTCATAAATTGACCTACTTTATTCACATACGATGTTATTCTTCTCTATGTTAATATTATATAATTTCATTGTAGCTGTAATTTTAATTTTAGTTCCTATTTTATTTTATTTTCTATATTCGTCTTATATTAATAACATACCTGAACTACGACCGAACATGAACTCAGCTCAAATTTTGTTAATATTATTGTATCCTCTTTTTATATTGATTGTATTATTTTATTTCTATTTCTACTGTTGATATTATATTCTGTAGTCTGATGTATTGTTCTGTTCTAATGCAAGGAATGTACAAAAAATAGTGATAAAATTACGGTTACAGAAAATTATAGATATGTTTTACGTCATTATTTAACATAATCTAGCAGAACTCAACTTCAATCATTTGTATCAGCCCTAATATTTTTTCTGTAACATAAGATATTTTATATAGAAAATAATTTTGAAAGATTTAAAAAGTTATAAAATATTTAATATAATGTTTCTTTAGAAATAATACATATTCAAATTTAAATTTAATAAATTTGTTTTAACTAAAGTGTCTGAACAGATACGAAGCCCAACCCTTAGAATCTGTTACAATCCCCAGTGGAAAACTGGTTATTATAAATAATAATAAGATTTTGTTATGAAAATATTCTTTAAAAAAGAGCAGAAAATATGTATCGATAACTTATAGTTGTCTTATTGTGCATATTCTATTTCGTAATTTACAGTAATCTGAAATTAACCCTATATACCGTATTCCACATCTAATAAATTTGATACAAAATCTAAAATTTGACATCGTGAAACAAATTCGTATTCAGCACTTCTTCTCTTTATGTGAAATTGCTTAAAAACAATATTGAAAAATAATCCAGTAATAAAATAATACAGGAGGGAAACATGTTCCGTTCTCAATTACATGTCTGGAAAACTTACGGTTCATTTTATGCCGCAGCATCAGTGCGGTACGTATAAATTCTTCATCTTTCATTTTGATTTCGTGTACCACATTTAGCCAAATGGCCGCCAGACTCGTCTGAATCAATACAAAAATCTTCTTGACATCTGAGAACTTGCCAAGATGTAGCTACAATGTTCAATGAGTTATAGTTACATCTAGTTACGAGATATCTTATGTCACGTGATGAAAAGTGAAATTATGTTAAGTAACCGCCATTAACGTATGAGTGTTGAGATAAGAAATTTAATGTAAGAAGCGATGTAACAAGAAGCTAGAGGAAGGAAAATAGTTGAAACATGCCATCCGTATCTTGTGTTCCCAGTCTCGTTGCTGTGATACGACATTCTGGCTCCCTTATATTAAATCTATGCGCGATATTTTTTAGGGACAGAATCGTCACTAGATCTGTTTCTATGTCTGTCTGTTCAATTAAATTAAATCGAGTTTCATTTCTTACATCATAAAAGAAATAAAGTATGATTAAAACTCTATAATATAATATTGAAATGTGAAATATAAAAAATACTATTTGTGTGTTTGAATAGCTGCCAAAAATGTTTCAATTTGCCATTTTTAAATAAGAAAACCGTAAACATTTCCAATTATTATTAAAAAATATATCAATATTTTTTAATATTTAAAATAGTTAATGAAATTTGTATCTTATGTAACCAGGGCTATCTTAATTTTCAAAGGTTTTACCGGAAGTTCACATTTGGACTTTTTTTCCAACCTGACTTACGGATATATTTTGGAATTCCTTTGGAATGGAGTAAACATAACGATGGACTCTATTTTGAAAAAAATTGTCGTTGTTTTCAATTTTGGAGGAATTTGTATTTTTCGAATGGTACGATAGTGGGGATCTCAAACAGAAGTCTCTCCCAAAATTTGGGTTGCGCCTTTGAAATGTATGGGAACCACTGATCTACTACATTATTTTTACCAATTTTACCTGATATGGACAAAATGTTTAATTGTCCATTCTTCGTTTAGAGATAGGTACAAACATTTTTTCAGATTTTTCCAACGTAGTACTAGACGACACCTGCTGGGACTCTAAAAATTGAACCAGAACGACACAGAGAATGTCGGCGGTCGTTCACTATGCCTTTCGAGAAACTAGAACTCAGAACCGTGATTTCTAAAATCATTCAAGGATACACTAAGGTTAGTTCCGGTCTATAGGCCTATAAGTGAAAGTATGAAGACTTACGTGAGGTCAGAAAAGTACGTTTTCACGCATTCTTAATCCGACTGTCAATATGCAGCTCAAGAGGAGGATATGGACGGTACATTGTGTTGCACAACCTCTTGCAGTATGCAGATGTGTAATGGGATTGTCGGCAACAAGAGAGGCCCAACAAGTGCGGATTATGTCAAGGGTTAGTAGACTGTGGCTCTCGAGTTCATATCCAGTCTTGGCTTGGTTTCGTTTCTCGACACCGTATCCGGCCCGGCTTCCTTTGGCCCATTGTGCGTCTTATGAGATGATGGTTCAAGACCGACAGGTAGCCTGGGCGCCATTCGTGAATCCGATGCTGACAGATAAGCCATTTTGCCTATGTACCATCCTCAGACGAGTACCCGGTAAGCCTCAAGGCCCAGTTTCCAAAGCCCTATCCTATATCAGCAACGGAAACCCGAATTATATCCAAGACGTCATCCAGCCTATTTTTACTGTTTCAGATGATAAGTGTAAGGATAAGTGTGGAGACTGTTGGTGTAATGTAAAGATAGAGGGAAACGGGCATAACACGAGAAAAACTGTGCAGCGTGTGCTTCGTTCATCACTTATTTTATCATGACCTGCCGAGAATCGAACCCGAACGGTCTGGATGGAAGACTAACGCGCTATAACTTTAGCCATAGACGTGGCAGATGTCACTCTTGATAGGTATGAAGCAAGGTTTAAGCTAGAAAATAAATAATTGTCGCAAAAATGCACAAATGAAAAATTATATTTGTGTAAATTGCGAAATGTTTGTGCAATATTATAAATAATTGTGCAGAAGGATACAATTATTAATAAAGTATGCAGAAACAAAAGCTTATGTAATTTGTTTCTTGGAGTTTTATTACTTTCAATCTATCTTATCACACTCTAGATATACTTACAGTATGGAAGTAAATCATTAGACGCAGTATGTTTACAATCAATTACTGCTGAATTTACATCACATTAAAATACGTTATTTTATGGGCACTCTAAGCATTGGAGTTCTTTACTGTTAGGCCCTTCAAGATTTATTGTTAGCAGAGTGCTAACTCATCTTACTGAAAGGCGGTTTCTAATTCCAGTTTTTACAAGATTCATGCAACTAAATCCCCGCTCACAATTTACAGCATGCGATGGAATTATATAAACCAATTAGAAGAAATTGTTCACTTAACTTACATGAATTACACCTACTCTTTGAAATCAATTCCTGAACATCTATTGCTCAATACCTTTTTGAACATTGCCCATGCCATTAGAATTTCATTTAAATTCAGATTAGTTCAAACACATCTCTGATTTCATTTTCTCCATTACCATCTTCGTTTCTGATGTCCAATGTGGTTGTCGCATTTTTGTACATTGAAAGTTTGTTGCATTAACAAAATGCGACAAATGCGACTGTGGCTTAAACCCTGGTGTGAAGTGTCAGGGTTAAAAGGGTAGAGCACACAACTTTCATCCAACTGCTTGAATGAGTGTTGCTTGGTCCCAACATCTTGTCCCACGGCCGGGGACTCCTTGTCCTAGAGAGTCTAGTGAGGCCCGCTGCAGTACACTACTGCCTGTGAGTTTGGACGGGGAGGGCCCAGGTGAAATAAACAGTGGTATAATACTCCCTGGATGTTGACGGGGCAGATAGATGCACCGCAGTGTGGGACCTGTTTTGTTAAATTCGTGAACGCATTACTGTACTAATTTATTTTTCATTTTGCGAAATTATTATGACTATTTCGTTTATATGATGTCATTCTATTTTCGGCCAATGAAGTGTAACGAAATTTTGAATTCCAACCAATCACAGCCATACATCGCGATAATTTCTGCAGCTCGATTTATCACTATCAATTTATCGCATGGTCGTTCTTTTGTTTAATCAGTGTTGCCAACTGTTTCTAAGTAAATAAAGTGTGAAATCCCACTTCCACATCTGCATCTTCATCTTCTAACACCATGTGCATTATATCTAAAGAAAATGACACTCCTTCATAACAATTGTTGATTTAGTTAATGCATTAATCAGGTTATTTGTAATTATACTATAAAGTGTTTAAATTAAATTATGATTTCAGCAGATAATGAAAACGTGTTTCTGTTATAATAACAAGAGAAAAGCGCAGTACGTGTAATTAACATTTTAAAACCTGTATTGTCCACACTTGTGGAGTAACGGTCAGCGCGTCTGGCCGCGAAACCAGGTGGCCCGGGTTCGAATACCGGTCGGGGCAAGTTACTCGGTTGAGGTTTTTTCCGGCGTTTTCCCTCAACCCAATTTGAGCAAATGCTGGGTAACTTTCGGTGCTGGACCCCGGACTCATTTCACCGGCATTATCACCTTCATTTCATTCAGACGATAAATAACCTAGATGTTGATACAGCGTCGTAAAATAACCCAATAAAAAATAAATAAACCTGTATTTCGCTTTTCTCAATTGGCATTACTGAATAACATTCGATTTCTTTATTGCAGTAATCAATAATCATCTATTTCGACTTCACAATGTCTGAATAGGTTAAGTATTCATAAATATACAATTATTAACATTTTGTGAGCGATTTTAGGGATATGTTATTTACATTTTTTATTTTATTCACTTGAGGTCTGAGATTACTATATATAATATACCTACACTAAGATAATACAGCCAGAACTTGTTTCATAATAATCGGTCAATTCATTGCGAAGTTATGTCATTTTATTCTTCCGCCTGCACATAAAATTTGTAATTCAGTGAAATATTTCGGCATAACTGGACTAAAACTTGATCATGAACGATGGATTCTTCTGGGATAATCATACCTCTGAAGAGATTAGACACCTCACATTAAGCAGACATACAATGATACTCCCATAATATGAGCCACTGTAAAGTTGAGGTTCTTGTTGGTTGTAATAAGCTATAAAATGTGTACCAGTGCCCCGCTGTAGGGTAGTGGTTAAGGTGCGAAGGTCGTGAGTTAAATTACCGACCGAATCATGACTCTCTTCAGTTGACATAATCGTTCCGGTCGCACCATGGCACTGGGATTTACATATCCTCTAACATAAATCACTACCCGGGATATTAGCCTGGGGATAAAGGTGGCGAACACACAAGATCGACATTCCTAATGCTAGTAATGCCCATTGTCTGCGAAAGAGGGAACCTTGACCTTCCGCTATCTTGTAGGTCACCGTGACCTATAAAATGTGTGTCGCAGTTTCCATAATGTTTCCAGTCTAAGGTGTCATGCTCTGGAAATGGAATGAACGCCAGTTCGAGTCTTCATTGAAAAAGAAATCTCGACCAGTGAATAGGATCGGTGCCCACGCAGTATCGTAATGAAATTGGGGAGCTACTGTGCGATTTCGTAGGCCAGCTACAACGGCTGGGGGGATCGTCGTGCTGAACACGTTACCTTCGTACTGGTTGGGTGATCGTCGAAATCTGCTGAGACATAAGGACGTGAAGCCTACAGTATTCTGGTCCATCCCGCTCGGTCGGAAAATGATGTACAGTAGAACCCCGATTATCCATCACCCAATTAACCGATTGTGGCATTATCTGATTTTTTCTAGCTCCTTTTTTTCCCCCTTCTTCTGCAGAAAAAAAATACGAAGTGCTGTAAATTATGTTTCTACGTACTTTTTCTACAGAAGGTTATTACAAGCCTTTACCCATACACAATATGTAGCCTAGTAGAAATGCTTCGCTATCGGCAACAGAAATAGTTACTTGTAAAATAGCCACTACCAGCTTCCAAAGAAATTACCTGAAGAACGTCCACAAACCCGTGTACCATTCAATTCTGATCTTTACTATTAGAGTTACCGTACTATATACAGAGTCCGTGTAGGCCAGTTTCTGTCTGATACTTCTCCAATTCACTGTGAGCTAAAGCAAGGCGATGCACTATCACCTTTACTTTTTAACTTCGCTCTAGAATATGCCATTAGGAAAGTTCAGGATAACACAGAGGGTTTGGAATTGAACGGGTTACATCAGCTTCTTGTCTATACAGATGACGTGAATATGTTAGGAGAAAATCTACAAACGATTATGGAAAACACGGAAGTTTTACTTGAAGCAAGTAAAGCGATAGGTTTGGAAGTAAACCCCAAAGACGAAGTATATGATTATGTCTCGTGACCAGAATATTCTACGAAATGGAAATATAAAAATTGGAGATTTATCTTTCGAAGAGGTGGAAAAATTCAAATATCTTGGAGCAACAGTAACAAATATAAATGACACTCAGGAGGAAATTAAACGCAGAATAAATATGGGAAATGCCTCTTATTATACGGTTGAAAATCTTTTGTCATCTAGTCTTCTGTCAAAAAATGTGAAAGTTAGAATTTATAAAACAGTTATATTACCGGTTGTTCTGTATGGTTGTGAAACTTGGACTCTCACTTTGAGAGAGGAACAGAGATTAAGGGTGTTTGAGAATAAGGTTCTTAGGAAAATATTTGGGGCTAAGGGGGATGAAGTTACAGGAGAATGGAGAAAGTTACACAACGCAGAGCTGATGCACTGTATTCTTCACCTGACATAATTAGGAACATTAAATCCAGACGTTTGAGATGGGCAGGGCATGTAGCACGTATGGGCGAATCCAGAAATGTATACAGAGTGTTAGTTGGGAGTCCGGAGGGAAAAAGACCTTTGGGAAGGCCGAGACGTAGATAGGAAGATAATATTAAAATGGATTTGAGGGAGGTGGTATATGATGATGATAGAGACTGGATTAATCTTGCACAGGATAGGGACCGATGGCGGGCTTATGCGAGAGCGGCAATGAACCTTCGGGCTCCTTAAAAGCCATTTGTAAATAAGTAATTACTGTATAACTTCTATTCAAAATATTTACTACAGTTGTCAAAAGAAAACGTGTTGTGTTAATTACCGAAAAAAATTACAACTAATTGAGAGGTTTGGGAAAGGAGAAATTGTGATTAATGTTGCTTCAGAGTAGGAGATTGGCGTGACAACTCTATGCGATTTAATAAAAAAAGGATAAATTGTATAAAGTATGCAAATCTATAATATGAGATTTCTACTGTTCCTATCTTTCCGCAGAAAATCATCAACCATCAACTCTTAGCCCTTAAAAACTCGTCATTAACAACCGAACTTTATGAACCCCTGATCGACTACATTGCACGTTGAACACAAGATCACGAAGGAAATTACGAAATTGTAGGCCAAAGTATTATGCACTTAATTTATGAAAATCTTTTATGGTATGGATTAACCGACTTTTTCGATTAACCATTCAGTCCACCTTCATTACCACGGATAATAGAGGTGCTAATGTATTTAGTTTTCGGTATGTTAGTATTAATTGAAACAACAGCTTTGACCCTCCATTTGGCGTCACGGATTATTTTTATAATATTAAAATCTCACATATAAGGTCAATTAAACAGTGTTCATGGGTTAGATGAGAAACATACAACATATATATCACAGTTGTATTAAAAGTGTTCATACAACTGTGTCATATATATTGTATGTTTCTTATGTATAATATTAGTTTACCAAATTCCCCCTTCTTACTATGTATAAACATCATTAAGTGCAGATATAAATAAATAGAGTTATATTGATTTAGAATGTCTGTTACTGTGTTTATACAGTTCTGACAGCAAGCTGTAGTAAATTCCTTGTCATAGCCCCTATTCCAATCCTTGATGACATCACAGTAGGCTTATTGTTTAATTAGGAGCTTATAGTTGTCGCTACTATTGGCTAACTCACTATAGGCCTATTCCAGTGTATCTGTTTAGTGTCAAAAATCGTTACATTTGCCGACCGTTGAGCGCGAAATGTGTGCAATAATAGTATGCTATCGCATAATAATATGACTCTAGTTTCACCTTTGTTCTTAAGCTAGTTTTTGGTATACTACACAGAGTATTTGAAGAAGAATTACGGGATTACTCAAGCAAAGTTCGGACTGACAGATACAAAATATCACTGAAATGAATATATAGGGTTAACCGTGACCAATGTCATTATTTTCAGGCGGTTATTCTTTGAGATATTTGAAACAAACAAGTTCAATACAATTTTGCTCGTTTTTGCTTCCTTTTCGAGAAAAAATTGTAAGATAGAAGCAAAAATGAGCAAAATTGAATTAAACTTTTTGTTTGAAATATCTCGAAGAATAACCCCTGAAATATCCACCGCTGTAGAGTAATGGTCAGCACGTAATGACCCGGGTTCAAATCCTGGTCGGGGTTTTTTTCCAGGGTTTTTCCTCAACCAATTGAAGCAGAATTGCTGGGTAATTTCCGGCGATTTAGCATCGGAAACCTGTAGTACTACCTCAAAAACTACATCCCAACTTATTTTTAATTACTGTAGGTGATTAGGAATGTGATTTTATGGTGATTATTTTACCCTGACATTGCTGATTAAAGTGGTTTAATTTCGATTTATATTTCTTAAAGAAACAAACAATTTCGTGTATATTTGGCACCCTAAAAAAAACTTTAAAAAATAAAATCACGTTTTTTATATTATTATTATTATTATTATTATTATTATTATTATTATTATTATTATTATTATTAGGCCTATTGAAACAACTCCTTTGAAACTAACAGAAAATTGTTCGCGTCATTAATTAAATTCATAATTAAATTTCATTCGACTGTGAGGAGGTGACGGCACTGCCTTCTTGATCTCATGAAGGCAATTGTTGTGGGAAAGAGAAATGACCGTTGTCTGCTTGTGCTGCTCCCTGGACGTAGTCTCTGAAACTATGATTACATCATTGCCAGCTTGTAATGTTGAACGATCAAATAATGTAGAAATGTTCATGTATATTTTATAACGAAGAAAATTGTTACGTTTTATTTGGAAGAAAGAGTTGTTTTTCATGTGAATTCTCCATAAAAACCTGTTTTTATTTTGTTGTTGTTGAAAGTATCGTGATTATGAAGTAATTTCGTGAGTTTCTATCTTTTTCGCGAAAATTCGCGGGTGTATTTAACTTCATTTTGGACTTTCATTAAGGCATTTGCATTTTCCATGCATAACATTAAGTTTTAACACGTTTCGCGTATATCGTTAGTACCAAAAAAAAAACACACACACAGCCCTATAGATAGCTGAAATGAGAGGCTGTGGAAAATGTTTGTACAATAATAGAGGGACACAGGAATACTCTGAACAAATCCCTCTGCAAAGTCTGCTTTGTTCAGTACAATTTCCATCATGACCTGGCGGGGGTTCGAACCAGGACCGCCTGGGCTGAAGACACCAACGCACTAGCGCTTGAGCCAGAGACACGGCATTGCTACTACTACTATAAATACTGTTACTACTACTATTATCTCTAATATAGTATGCGCCAAAAGAAAAATAGCCTACTGAAATTGAGCACCCACGTGCATTAATGGGGTAAGCATGAATGCATATCGTATCTACTTACCCCATTATTGCACGCGGTGCTTAATTGTAGCTCGACTACTGTGCATATTTGCCTATCCCGAATTATTTATTTTTCAGAATATTTAGACATGTGGTACCGTCAGCGCCTGGCTTGGTGCTGAAATTATGATTCTCACAACAGAGGAAAAGTCTTCCTTGTTGAATATTATTTCCATTCATACGGACTTGCACGTGCAAATGGCCCAAGTTTGAAACACGTTTTTGATGGTTTTCGTGAAATGTTTCACAAGCCGTACAGGAAGCCTTCTCACCTGCCACACGGCCATATACACACTCGCTTTGCTCCAGGAACACTTTGGGGAACGTGTAATTTCCCATGGGACACATTTTCCTCATTCATCTGATCTTACACCACCCGATGCATGCGTATGGGGTATTGTTACAGAAGCCGTCCTTATGGAGAATACACCGACAATAATTATTGTAGAATTACGAGAACAGGTTGTGCATTTCTTTCACCAAATGCAGCAACCATTATATTTGCAAACATTTTTGAAAATCTATCTGGATGTTAAGAATGTTGTATAGGAAATAACACAAAGCATTTTGGACATGTGTTTCGTATTTAGAAAGGCCTCAATGATCACGGAATTTTGTTTTACAAAGAAATGTTTACGTTCGAGTTGATTAAAGCGCTCGAGTGCGGATTCTGAATTGGTATTTATAGATCTAGCAAGCAGGGAATACCGACGGAAGGAATGCGAATGAAACAATGCGAAAAGGAAGAGCGGGCGACAGGAAAGGTCCCTAGATAACTTGAATGATATTCAAGACTACAGTCGGAAGAGAAATGACATCGATAGAATCTGTCTTGCGTTGTGATAGTCACATTACGACTTTAGTTTGTTCCATTGCATATGAAGAGTTCACTGCAAGATGATGGATGTCATTTGGAATACATTTTGCAGGAGAAGCAATTGAAAGTTTGAAATGCTTAGCGCTCAAAGCTTAACTGTGATTTTCCGATCATTACTAGACAATGACTATCAGTGTTGATGCCATATAACCCTCTATGTACATTCTATATGTCTTAAGCTATGCATTGACAGTCTTGGTTCATTTTCGACAAGAAAGTGACATCCATCATTCTTGCAGTGGACTCTTCATATGAATACGTGTCTTGTATCGCACGGTATTATTATTTAATTCGTAAACATATGTTGCGCGTTTAATTAGCTTCGAATTTTTCTCTTGCTACGTTCTTTATTTCCACAGCTATGTCCTCATTTGTTTATCTTCTTAGAAGAGACAGTACTTCCATCGGTCTGCCTCCTCGGCGTGCCTACATACACAAGTCAAAGCAGACAGCAACGCCACCATTGCTTTTCGGTAATCGTTCCTTGCGCGAGCTATACATAAATGCGGAATATCCATTTTCAGTACTGTTTGTTTTGATGTTTGCTATTTTTATTTCACCTCTAACCCTACAACTAATATTATTTATATATTATAGTATTAGTGTTAGAAATGGTGCATTAGCAGTGCTAGCCGCAGGTTGAGAGATTTGCGCGTTGAAATCGAGACGAAGATGATGGATTTTGGCAATAAAATCCATAGCATAGATTTTTCCAGGAAGGAGGTAAAGCTTGGAAGTCTGATATACTTTTTCGGTACGTAAAAGAACCTTTCCCCTATCAGAGGGCTCCAGACAAAATATATTGGCCATTTCTCGCCCACGTAAAATTTTGACTCTGGATAAACTTTGTAGGCCTAGTTGAAAACTTCGTTAAGAAAACTACTACCATATCACTTTTACTACTACTACTATTACTACTACTACTACTACTACTACTACTACTACTACTACTACTACTACTACTACTACTACTACTACTACTACGACCATCACCATTAACATCATCAGTTTCTGTCACCATCACCGCCTTTACATCCCTATTATTGCATGGTGATTATAGTCCTGAAAGAAAGAAGTGAGATTAAGTCCGTATGTGGATTTTTTCTCAGCTTGACACTATATGAATACAGAGTGGGACTCATTTGGTATCGACAAGATTCCGAGACTGTCTACGACAAAACAGTACATCACATTGACAAGGGATAAACTTGCATGTGAATTCGAACCGATTTCCGAAGATTTCATGCAACATCAACGCTACTCCTTAGATGTTGAGCAGATTGTTCGTAACTTTATTTCGTACACCCACAAGCACTGCAAATCGAGTTCGTACGATGTTATACAGTTTTTTGTACTGTGAGGGCGTTTTCGCTATAACCACAGACGAGATTTTAGATAGCAGAAAGGAAGTTTACCCAACATGTCTGCATGCGAATGTGTTCTATTAATCTGTTGTTATCGCCATGTATGTGTGTTTCTCATTATGCTAAGTGGTAGGAGTTATTACAGGATAAAAAATGTGTTTTTTAGGCGGGAATCTTCTATCATTGTGGTCAGTGATGTATTTATACAAGGTGTTCTGAAAAAAGTACCAATATTTTTAGAGAGGAGGTAGTATGCATCAAAACAAGAAATGAAAGTCCTACAAACATGGCTCATAAAATTAATATATTCTGAGAAATGAGCAAATGTTTACCATCACTGCGAGCTCTTTGGAAAGAAGCAAATGAGGGAAGAGAATGCAACCATTTTTCACTACGTATTAGTTTCGTATCTGTTGAATAGAATCATGATGTTTCTTGCCCAGGAGCTCACAGTGGAAGCTATGCTGCTCTTGCAGCGATGGCAAACATCCTCTTTATATATTGGAGACTTTTTAGAACACCCTGTATATTGTTACGCCAACGGGCGAATGGAGACTGGGTCTTATAGATTTTTAATGAACATAAGTACGATTAGGCACACATGAGTAATTATTGTTATTCATTACTATTAAAACTTCCTTTATTTAAAGGCTGTCAGGATAAAGTGCAAAGTGTACACTGGCGTTCAAAGATACGTGACCCCTACTATACTTGGTAAGGTTTATCTTGTCTCAATAGCAATAAAACCAAGTCCCGTCAAATGAGGGTGGAGATTATAGGAGGGTTGTAAATTTTCAGAATTCCTTTCAAAACCTTGTTATTGTACAGGCTACCGGAACTCAGTTTCCTGAAAGACAAGCTCAGTGACGGAACTATACAGTACGAAGAGGGATATTTTGTTATTTTATTTTGCGCTACAGAATGTATCAACTAGTCCCTTCCGCCACTGGATGGATGGACGGCATCGCTCCACTCCCCCATTGCCATAACAATACAGACGAAGTAAGCCATATCTCCTTTCTCTCTTTTTTCATAGTGAGACACGATACAACGCACAGACTTTAATCGATAGTGATCGATCATTTATTCGTCTAAGTGTTGCTTCTTTAGTTATTACTTCTATGAATAGATGGCGAAGGTAACCGTCAGCGTCGCCAATAATACAGAAATACTTACTTACTAACTGGCTTTTAAGGAACCCGGAGGTTCATTGCCGCCCTCACATAAGCCCGTCATTGGTCCCTATCCTTAGCAAGATTAATCCATTCTCTATCATCATATCCCACCTCCCTCAAATCCATTTTCATATTATCCTCCCACCTATGTCTCAGTCTCCCTAAAGGTCTTTTTCTCTGCGGCCTCCCAACTAACACTCTATATGCATTTCTGGATTCGCTCATACGTGCTACATGCCCTGTCCATCATAAACGTCTGCATTTAATGTTCCTAATTATGTCAGGTGAAGAATACAATGCGTGCAGTTCTGTGTTGTAATAATACATAAATATAACCGCATTATAAAATTAAAACTTTTACCACTCTCTAATAATTGTAAAAAAACACTAGATTTGGCGGGAAATCGCTGATACTGTCAGTTATGGGAATAATTTATATTTAATCTACATAAAAAGTTTTCCAAATACTTTTTACCAGCCCCAATAATAAAGCCACCTATTGAGAACTAGCGGAACTATTTCAGAGTTTGTTAATTTCTTATATCTTTGGTTCTGTGGTTAGAAAGTTCGCTTACACGATCAGAAAATTTGGAGGTCAAATATCATTGAATGCCAGTGTACCATACTCACGAATATATATATATATATATATATATATATATATATATATATATATATATGAAACATGTAATTGGAAAAAAGGAATGAAACCTATACTATAAAAAACAGTAAACAAATAAATTTAATATTAATAAAATGCGGTAATAATTTTAGTATTAGCTTGTTAATAAAATTGTAGTAACTTCATATTATTTCCAAACGTTTGACGATGCAACACACAGAGTAATAAAAGTAGTTACAACGTATGTGAAGTTAATGAATGGTTTGATGCAAATAAACTGCCGCTTAATATTGACAGAAGCAATGTAATCAAATTTAGAACACATAATAGTGCTCAGTTTTCCTATAATATTAGATTAAATGGAAAATGGAATCGATCTCATAGAATCTATAAGCATAAAATTTCTTGGTTTGAAATTGGATCAGCTTTTGAAATTGAAAGCACACATAGAATGTATTACTCATAAACTGAATTCTGCGTGGTATGCATTAAAATAATTATCTTCTACTGGCGGTGTAAACACCCTTAAAATGGCATACTCATACTGGACACATTTTGTTTGTGTAATTGAAATGTGGATTAATATTGAGTTATCTCACCGGAAGGTAAATATGTTTATATTTTAGAAAATAAAGCCTAAGTATAAGGACAAATGTGCATAAAGGATAAAATTTAAAAAGATTTTCTAAAATTGAGAGACCTTTATCTTACATTGAATAATTTCAAGGGAAAAATTGTTCCGGGGCCGGGTATCGATTCCGAGACCTCTGGTTGAACGTACCAGCGCTCTTACCAACTGAGCTACCCGGGAACTCCACCCGACACCGTCTCAACTTTTTCCTTTATATCCACACAACTCGCGTGGGCTGACGAAACGGCAGAGACCCACATCGAGTGCACACAATCTCTGTGTGACTTGGAATTGTGGTTTTCTGTTAACGTACACAGTGACGTATATATTATGCAAATCTAGTCTTTCCCTTGAAATTATTCAAATCTGCTTTACAGGGAGCTTTACCTGAAAGACTAGATTTGCATTTATCTTACATTGTTAGTAAATTCTTTCCCTGACCATGTTTTATGTAAAAAATCGAGATATATTTATTTACTAGTATCAGAACATTCATAATATTAATACAAGACACAAATCGGTTCTTCCTATACCTTCTGTCGCAGCTATTATAATTAAAGAGTTAACTGTTCATGTATTACAGCCTTCAATGCAATGTCTATTAATAACCTCCAAGCTTTGAAAAACCAAGAGAACTGTTTTAAAACATTATTAACAAAAGTCTTCATATTTACACTGTATCTTCTACTGAATTGTTGAGCTGTTTATACTTTTAAATAAAATTAATCTACTTACTACATAATAATTAAGTATGATATATTTTTGTATAATTTTGTACTTGTTCCACTTTTCAAAGGTACATTACTGATGCAAGAACTATAGACTACATTAAATGTAATATAAATTAACGAAAATTATAGAATGAGGTAAAAAATAGAAGTACGTCTATGTATATATTTGCAAAGTTGTTTACAAACATTGCAAACTATAAAAGAAATACGAGTCGTTCGGAAAATAAGGTCCGGTCGACCATTAATAAGAAAGAAAAGTAATGCAAATGGCTTATTTTATATAAGCATTATTTATTCATCTTTGTATTCACCACAACAATTGATATATTTCTCATAGCATTACGAAGTTTTTAATGTCTTCATCTACACCGCTACTTCCAGGTCCTAGTCATTCATGAAACGTTCTTACCTTGCTCGTAGGAACAATTTGAGGTGCAGAAAAGATACGATAATCCCTAAGACCCAGATTGGTGCTGTATGATGCAGGGTCGAACACGTTTCACTTGAATAAGCTGCTCAAGAGTGCGTTGTGTCATGTGAGGTTGTATTCTATTATGCAAGAGTACAGCATCTGAAGTTAACAGACCACGTATTTTGTTTTTTATTGCCCGTAGCAACATTTTATGTCATCTTGTGGCATTTGCTATTAATTGTGGATCTTCATTTCAAAAAACTGACCGGTAACACATTTGTTCTATTTAAAAATACGGGTCTTAAGCCTTTGACTTCAAATGGCTATTTTCTTGTTTGCTTTGATTTGGTTGGATGAATCTGTGTGCATTCACAGTATTGATTATTCTTTTATTTCTATATTCTTGTATGAAATCCATGTTCCATCGTCAGGGTGAAAAGTGTTGAGGAATTCATTACCATCTGTCTCGTAGTGTTGAAGGAATGTCAGAGCTGACGTCACGTATTGATTTTCGTGAACGACCGTCGACATTTGTGATACCTGTACCGTCATTATGCATACATATTTTATGGTAGTATAGTAACATACCTAGTTTCTCTTCGACAATTTCATTTCATACTTGAATTTTTTGGAAAATGTTTATGACTGCCTATATAGAAGAATTCAAGCGAGTCTGTGACAGAATACTGATAAAATGTTCATTTCTGTGTAAGCATATATGCAAAACAATATATAAATCTTTTATTAATTTCATGTAGAGGAATTTACAGTACTGGACATTCAATTACGGTACTGGAATAAATAAAAACATTCGGAACTTAGAACTTTTAATAATTAAGACACGTTATTTTGAATTAGAAGAAGATTTAAACTATTGAAAGAAAGAAAACATGCGGCAATATTAAAACTCTGTTTCATTATTTCCCTGCTGTTAAAGTGCCGGTTTATTTGTGTTAAAATTTACCCATCAGGAGTTAATTTTTCGGTAGGGAAGTGGACATTTTTGACACTACACAGTATTTTAGGGAGTGAGTTTCTATTCGTACTATTTTATCTTGAGTAGTGGTCTTGTGCATTTTAACCACATGTCCGGGAAGAATCCCTACTTACAAAGCTCTAAAATCAGTTCAGATATCCTTCTAACAATGCAGACGGAACACGTCATAATGCTCAATGCTTGTAAATAAGATGTAATTCTTCTTATCAATGTTGTCTTAAAAATTTCTTTAGGTATAATATTGTTGATTCTATCACCAATTTCTGTCCACTTTCTTATATTTCGGAAGTTGTGTCAGTATCTTTTCACATTAATTGTTTATTCGTTTGTAGACATTGTTCAATTTATAAATTCTATCAACTTAATTGATTTCGGTTAATTCTTTTTGTTAACGAATGTATCATATAATATATAACATGTTTCTAGCCTTGTTTTCTTATGGTTATTTTTTCACATCAAACGCATAACTGAAACTTTCCAAGAATTAGAGAGTACATCATTATTAATATATTTTTCCTACAGTTGTCATTCGTGTCTATAAATGTGATTTTGTCATATTTCAATGAATTCTTTGTACACAAATTGTGTCTTATTTGTTTTCACTTTCTATGTACAGTATGTTTGCTGTGCTACAACTGACAAACTTTTAACTAAAAACAGCCCTTTTTAATATTGTTGGCATAAGTGATTAGAATTCTGTTTGTCTTCTTTTGAATGTTTAAGTACAAATGTTCTATCTTTTGTTACATTTTTAGTAACTACATTCTACGCATTTCCCGTGTTCAGCTATATTTGAACATTAAATGAAGCTAACAATTTTTAGCAGGTAACTTCAATGTTGAGAAATTAGACAGTTGCACTTCTATAAATAATCTCCTGACAATCGCTTGTCTTTTGTTGTACCGTTAGTTGCTGCATCCTACGCATTTTCGACGTTCGAGTGTTTTAAAATGCCTCTCAACAATTCTATCCGGGAATTTCAGTTCAATAGACGAATCATGCACGGAAGGCTCACTGCTGAGTTCCAGATTATCTTCTGCTTCTCGGACATTGTAAATAGAATCCCAGTTATGAATAATAGAGATTATATTGATTGGCGTTTGATGATTAAGTAAGATCCGGAGAGAATAGCAAGCGGCTTAACTTCTATACAAATGCACCCTTGCGTTTTCAGTGACATCTGTCGTGGAAATACGTAGATACTCTCGGTAATTCCATTGTTGTTCTAGCTAAATACCTCTATGAAGTACAAAGCCTATCATCTTTGAATAAATATTTTTATGTTCAAATCTCCAAATTAAGTACCCACTGTATATTGAGTTTATCTGTTTTTGAGACTGAAAAGTTTCGGATTTAATTAAAGTTTCCACGGTGGTCGACGTTGTGTTCAGGTTTCTGGTGAAGGGGATTTTAATGCAACATTTCAGAGTGAATAAGACACGGTAAGCGAATTTATTTCATGTTCGTTTAGCAAAGCGAAACTATCCCATTATGTGCCCCGAATGATCTATTGCAGGCCTGCACAAACAGCGCTCAACGAGCGCGCGCGCTCCTTCGGAACGGGAGAGCGGTGTTTACTACTTACCGAAACGGAGAGGAAAATACGTCAGAATAACATAGACTTGCTATGGGTAGAAGAGAGGGAAACGACCACTCAGTTATCTAGTGGAGTGCAGTGTGTAGGCCTATTCTCAGGAACTGTTTCACGTTGCTTACCTACTGCTACAGTACAGTATGGAGGAATCTAAAAGACGAAACATAACATTTAACATTTAACGATTTACAGCTCAAACTTATTGATCTTCAATGTGACCTAAGAGCTAAAGATCGTTTGAATAATACTGCTAGCCTGGTTGAATTTTACAAGACTAAACATTAGCAATAATGTCCACGACTACACAGGCTGGCTGTGAAAATGATTGCTATGTTTGGCTCAACATTTATATTTGAAGAGTCCACTGCAAGAATGATGGATGTCATTTGGAATACATTTTGCAGGAGAAGCAATTGAAAGTTTGAAATGCTTAGCTCTCAAAGCTTAACTGTGATTTTCCGATCATTACTGGACAATGACTATCAGTGTTAATGCCATGTAACTCTCTATGTACATTCTATATGTCTTAAGCTATGCATTGACAGTCTTGGTTCATTTTCGACAAAAAAGTGACATCCATCATTCTTGCAGTGGACTCTTCATTTGTGAGCAACTGTTTTCTATAATCAACTTTAATAAAGGCAGACATCGAACATCTGTAACTGATGTTTCATTATGATCATTAGGCTACTGTTCCTTTCAGCTGCCAACAGCATAAAACCTCGTTTTGATGTACTGATAAATAAAAATATAACAAAATGATATTGTACATTTAAGTAGCTATAGAATTTCTATTACTTCTGTAAAATAAATATTTCTTTATTAATTAATAATAGTCCAACATAGTTTTGCAAACACTGAAGGGAATTCATTTCATAAGCACTCGTAATAGTACTTCCTTTTGTGTATATTTTGTACGAGACACACCCCTTCTCCAGTCCACCCTTATACAGAGCGCAGCTAATATCTGCATTCCGCTCATGAGCTGTGAGCCGGCTCGGAGAGCGCAAACCTTGTGCAGGCCTGGTCCATAGGATGGCGGAATGTTGAGGCTCCCACCTTTTGAAACAACACGTGCTGGTCGCCTTTGATCCAAGGAAGTTAATACCCTGGTACTAGGGTTGCCAACAAGCCGGTATTTCACTGGCAAGGCCGGAAATTTTGGCGGATGTCAACATAAGACGGTGGCCAGTATCAACCCCTTACCGGTCATACTTGTGCCCGGTAATTTTATTAAATGAGTCTGAGAACTTGTGAAAACGGCTTTTATCATATATGCTAAAAGGGATTTTTCTCTATTTTGTGGGACATTTTAACCTTCAATTCAGAGCAGCTGAAGATAATGTGGAAAATTTTAAATATTCCTCAGTCTACATACTTGAGGTTGTACACCAAAAGTGGAAGAAATTTTAAGTATTAAACAAAAACTAAGGCTGCAACTAGATGAAGATATACTGCATGATGAACAAACTGTGCTTGTTAAATGATATGGATTCTTCCTTTGTGAAAGATGCAGGTGATGTCAGGTCGGGCGAGCGCGGCGGCCAAAGCCCTTTCGAAATGACGTGGCCACCGAAAAAGGACTGAATTTCGGCCATGCTGACGATTGATGTGTGGCATGTCGCACAATCTTGTTGAAAATATCCCATGGTGAGTTCCTGGTCGTACAGTTGATTTACAAACATATTGAATATTTCAAGGTATTCATTTGTTGCGATGGTTGTATTGAAGAAGATGGGAACAATCGCCGCCGAGCTATTGGACACCAAACACCAATCTTTTCTGAATGAAGCGGCTCTTCGTGTATCATTTGGGGGTTTTCACTAGCCCAAATACGGGAATTTTGATTATTTATGTATCCCGACAGGTGAAACCACGCCTCGTCCGTGAAACAAGTGTAGTCCAGAATGGTCTGATTATTTTGAAGAAATGTTTGAACCATGGACGGGGCGCCGAAGTATAAAATTAGCTGTGACGCGCGATCTCTCGGCAATATCTTGGCATCGAAAGCAGCTACAGACCTGTGAGGCCACTCGTATAATTTTTGATTGCAAGTTCTGCAATACGATGAAAGAGTAATGGAACGGAGAAAAATTCTCTCCGGCACCGGGAGAGAATTTTTCTCCGTTCCATTAGGCCTACTCTTTCATCGTATGATGACTCAGAATATCTGCATGGAAATATCATATGTACTTCGGTACATTAAAATAATATATATGATATGCGTAAATCGCTTCGTGATTTAAGACGGCGCTTATTCCGTCGGATCCCGGCCAACTAGTCACTCATAACGAGTGCACCTCAGCACATGTGTGGACTTCAGTCCTACGTTCATAGACATCTATGGCGTAGTGCAGAGGGCGGCCACTAGAGGGAACCCAAGAGTTGGAAATTAAACTGAGACGATTCTGTCCGACACCGGGATGGGCATCCGGTGTGGCTTAGTGGATAAAGCATCAGCACGTAGAGCTGAAAACCCGGGTTCAAATCCCGGTGCCGGAGAGAATTTTTCTCCGTTCCATTACTCTTTCATCCTATGATGACGCAGAATATCTGCATGGAAATATCATATGTACTTCGGTACATTAAAATAATATATACCATACTCTCTATGTAAACCGAAACTAAAATAAATCATTCAAAGCAATACAACCGAAATTGGGTGACGTAATCTACGTCCTGGTGTATCCCTTGTCAGCTGAGAACGTTTCCACAATGTTTTTGAAGTCCTGTTAACTTTATTTTAAGTTTCTGCCTTGATAGTATAATAAATTACAAGTTATGACAGATTTATTGGTTACGATATCCGAAGTTAAATATTGGTCGGAAGCACTATCTCTCTCTACTTAACCGACATAATCATTTCATTATCTTATAGAGGGTGAAAAAGTCGGAAAAACTTGGCTAAGTCAACCACATAACTGGGGGTGCATGTCTAGGAGTAATGGGTCGACATCTGGCGCGAGCAAGATGATCAAGCTTTCAGAAAAATTGAAGAGCGCCGAGTAATTGGCTGCGGCCACACCCACGGGCTCTTCAACGTATTGCACGAGGGACCGCGAAGATGTATTACAAGTAGGGGAAGAAGGGTCGTGGGTGCTGTTCAGTAAGGGTGAAGGGAAAAGTGACTCCGAAACGCCTTTAATAACCGGAGCCGAGATATCTATGCTCATACAGCGACTGACAACTCAAAGAGTCTAGGTTAAATCTCAGGTGGAGAGGATATTTTTTAATTTCATAACTTTCAGAACGGCTTTGAGATCCATTCGACCTCTATAGCATTGAATATAGATCTTTTATGGAAGTTAAATTCGGCCGAAACTCAGTGTTGACCAACATAACCTTTAGTTAGTCAATACACTGTCAGAGAGTGAATTAGTTAATCACATACTCAGTCTCACGCGGTTGATTGGGCAGTAAATTATGTATAAATTCTGAAACAAAATTTGGGCCACCTGAATTAGTGAATGACTATAATAAGGTTATTTTTTTATTTAACACTTATAACTACATTTACAATCTGTCTACAATAGACAATAAGTAAATATTATAAAAGAATATGACATGAGTGGAGATGTTATCCCATGACAACACTCCAAAAGAAAAATAATGTTTTAAATAGCTGTAGTAAAAATGAATGGAAGGTCAAGAGCATTGGTCCTATTAAGTCTTCTTATTGTTTGACTATTATCCAGCAAATTTAATGCATGATGATTGGGATGTTGATTTAATCGTTGCAGGTATTTTTTGCTGAACTTAGAGATTTCTTCTTTCACATATGAAATGTTTAGGTCATGATGAATGACATCATTACGTACATACCATGGTGCAGTGACAATGGAACGTAAAGTTTTAGACTGATACCTCTGCAGTATTTCAATGTTTGAGTTGCTAGTAGTTCCCCACAGTTGGATGCCGTATGTCCAGATTGGTTTTAGTATGACTTTATAAACAAGTTTATTTTCTAATGACAGTTTTGATTTAGGTCCCAATAACCAATATATTTTTGATGTTTTAAAATTTAATTCTTTACGTTTAGTTTCAATATGTTTACGCCATGTTAATCGGCGATCTAAATGCATGCCTAAACATTTAACATCGTCTGCTTCGGGAAGTTCTTTGTTGTAAAGTGTTACAGGAGGACAGTTTTTAGTTCTGGTTCCGAAAGTAACATGAACTGATTTGTTTTCACTCGCTTGTATTCTCCATTTAGTTAGCCAGTCTTCTGTTACTTTCAATTCATTCTGCAGATTTTCAAATGCTGTTGATGGATCTTCACGTGAAGCAAGGATAGCAGTGTCATCAGCGAAAGTAGCCACCAATACTTTATTAGAAATTGGAAAATCAGCTTATAATGAAGTTCTAGAAAAGAAAGTGGTCAAAAGTCATAAAGTCTTTCAAAAGATAAGAGCATCAGAGTCTGTAGTCTAATGCTCACGTACAGGAATATACAGATCGTGATACTGATATTATAATATTGCAATATTGCTTAATGAATTTGTTTAAAATTTAATTTTAATTACTAAAAAGATAGCATTCTTTACAATGATGATAATGTGAACTATTTTACCTCTCTGTCATGTGTTCCAAATCATCATTGGTTAATTTTACTCCAGTACGCTTAAAACAGTATCCATTTTTAGTCTAAATCTTGCCAGAAATTCTTCATTGTCATACTCATTTCATACATCAGGTCTATTATGCCTCATTTTCTTTTGTTTCCGCGTTCTCAAAAATATATTATATAGTAACTCATAATCAGTATCAGAGATTCATGTCTAATGCTGCCATTTTGTAATTTATTCTCTAGATAACAATTTAACAGCGACTGAAAGCATAGAATAGCTTATTCGGAAGATATCCTCCGAAGAATGCACTATTCTGAGCTTGTACAACATCTTTCTCGCGTAACCGTGGAATTAATTTTAACAGGACTTTATTCCGTGTTCGTACAACTGGGCCTTAGCGATAAAGTCAGTTACACAGTTATTCAGTTGTACAGACAGTCAGTTATGCAAATATTTAATCAGATACTTATGTAGTTATTCAGTTAGTCACTAAGCTAGTTACTTATACAGTCATTCATCTGATCACCTAGTTAGTTAAATAATTATTCAGTTATGAAGTCATTGATGTACAGTAGTTATTCATTTACACAGTCACTGAGATGTAATTATTTATTTAATACAGATAGTTATATGATATGATATGATATGATATGATATGATATGATATGATATGATATGATATGATATGATATGATATGATATGATATGATATGATATGATATGATATGATATGATATATGAGATATGATATGATATGATATGATACCATACCACATGATATAATATATGAACCACCGGCGTGGCTCAGTCGGTTAAGGCGCTTGCCTGCCAGTCTGAAGTTGCGTTCGGGCGCGGGTTCGATCCCCGCTTGGGCTGATTACCTGGTTGGGTTTTTTCCGCGGTTTTCCCCAACCGTAAGGTGAATTCCAGGTAATCTATGGCGAATCCTCGGCCTCATCTCGCCAAATACCATCTCACTATCATCAATCTCATCGACGCTAAATAACCTCGTAGTTGATATAGCGTCGTTAAATAACCAACTAAAAAAATTATATATGATATGATATGATATGTTATGATATGATATATGATACGATACGATACGATATTTAATTTTCAGCCGACTTTACAATGGATCATCACATTTCTGCTTATTTATCCACCATCTGTTTAATACATATCACTCGTTTCTATTAATATATTAATTTGCCAAGTGTTTCTTGATTACTTTCTATTCTTCTGTTTTAACTAAATTACTATATACCCTTCCCTATCTATCCTCTTCTATTCTCTCTCATACCAAGACTGTCTCTCTCCCATTCCTCGCTTTCGTATTAAATATCGCATATTTCTTTACTTAATAATTCACATTATTTATTTATTTTCTTATCTACTCTAAAATCTACCTACTCTTAATCATTTTTTTCCAGCTATTTTCTCCTGAATTGTTTACATTTCCTTATCTCTATTTTATAACATTTACATCACTTTTTTCTGCTATTCTATCCTCTGTTTATTTACGTATTTATCTCTTTCTCTTCGCTTCACTCCTAAATTTCCTATTTTATTACCTCTTTCCATATATTTATATCTATAATACTCCTACAGTTATATTCAATTCAATTCAATTCAAATTCAATTCAATTAAATTTATTTGGCCATTAGACATACAATTTTAGGCTTCGTCAGAATACATTGAAAAAACATATAAATACATTTTAAAAACACTAATAACAGAAACAGTAAAATTTAAGTAATACAATGAAAACCTGAAATAATCTGAAACTTTTAAATTGAAGAAAACTAACTAAATTTCAATTAAACTTATTTATTAAAATACAATTTCGTACAAATTTGTGTTGAAAAACTCAGCAACAGAATAAAAAGGATTATTTAATAACCAATTGTAAAATCTAGTTTTGAAACTATTGATTGGTAATTTATAATATTGACTTGGGAGCTTATTATATAATTTCATCCCCATAATTAAAAAGTTTGTGTTGCTCTTGTGTAATCTACAATATGGAATATTAATTTGTTCACTATTTCTAATTTCATGATCATGTATATTGGCCACTAATGAGCAATTGTCGATATTTTGTCGAGTGTAAAGTACTAGATCATATATATACAAATTTATGATTGTTAAAATCCGTGATTGTCTGAAAAGTAGCCGACAATGTTCCAGATAGTTTGATTTATATAGAATTCTAATGGCCTTCTTTTGTAAAATCAAGACGCTTCCAATTTTGGTTCCATTTCCCCAGAAAATTAGAGCATATCGAGTTATCGACTGAAAGAAAGAAAAGTAGGCGCATCTTAAACAGGGGCGTATTTTGCGAGCTACCAGGGCTACCGGCGGTAGCCCAAGGAAATTACAAAAGAAAAAGTTTATAATATAACATAATGTAATAATTTTGTATTATTAGTTTTACCATAGTAATTAAAATTAAAGTAATTGTTAGATATATTTTGTTTAATAATATGGTCAGCGGTAGCCCAAACCCTTTAACCAGTATACGCCACTGATCTTAAATAATTTTGAGAAACGCAAGTAGTTAATTTCTTTAGCAAATATAAAACTGTTGATAGCTTTGTGCATATGCATTCGATGTGCTTATCCCATGTTAAACTGGAGTCTATAAAAAGTCCCAGAAATTTGGGTAGTTGACTCTGTTGTCCTTATTTATTAGATAGTTTAGGCTGAAAGTTAAGTTGATTAAGCAAGAAACCATTAAATTCAAACCATGAAGCCATCTGTGATAGAGTGTCGTTGTTGAGAGCATGTAATTGATTTAGAGCAGAGGAAGAACATAGGAAAGTAGTGTCATCTGAATATATAATTGTTATTGCTTTAATGAATTCTTGAAGGTCATTTATTGCTATTAAAAATAATAGGGAACCAATTATTGAGCCTTGAGGAACCCCTGCTGCTACTCCCAAATCACAATATTGAAGAATATGAAATATTTAATTCACTTAATTACACTTCCAATTTCTCTCTCTTCCACTTGACATTTGTTCAGGTGAGATAGTTATTCAGTTAATCACTAAGCTAACTATGAGGATTGTTTGAAAAATTCGTAGCCTGACATAGAAATTAAACTGGGATTATTCTGAAACAATTTTTATTTCTCAACATTTCCCACTCTGAGATTCACACTCTTGGTCCACCGATGCTGCAATGTTGCTATACCCTCTTTGTACACATATTGCTCAAGATCTACAAAAAATCCTTCTGTTGTTGGGATAACCTCTTCATTTGATGAAAATTTCTTACCAGACAAGTGAATTTTGAGCTTTGGGAAAAGAAAGAAGTCTGAGGGTGTACGAGATCTGATGAATTGTTGGGGTGCGGCAACAATTCGATCCGTGGTTCGTGTACCGCGATTGCAGACGTGTGAGCAGCTGCATTGTCGTGATGAAGCAACACTTTCTTTCTGGTCATACCCGGTCTCTCCTTGCGAATTGTCTCCTTTCAGTTGCTGCAGGAGACTTGAGTAATATTCCCCGGTTATTGTTCTCTCCGTTACATTTCCTGGGAAATATACAGAGGGGGGGGGATGAGATAATCCCCTGTGGCATTCATGTAGAGCATCACTGCCGCTTTCACCTGAAGTTCTACAGCAGCCTGAAGAAACCGCTCGAAACTCCTACACAGAGACGCAGAGGAGAATTATGCTTTACAAATGCAGAACAGTATGACGACAATCCGTGGGCTTAAGCGACGTGAACAACCTGGTTTCCACTATAACAAATGCTCCAACTCTAACATTGCACTATTATTATTATTATTATTATTATTATTATTATTATTATTATTATTATTATTATTATGTTTTAATTGGTTATTTTACAATACTTTATCAACTGATCTGGTTAGCGTCTAAGTGAGATGAAGGTGATAGTACTAGCGAGATGAGTCCAGGGTCCAGCGCCGAAAGTTACCCAGCATTTATTCTTAATGGATTCAGGGAAACCCCCGGAAAAAACCTCAATCAGGTAACTTGTTCTAACCAGGATTTGAACCCGGATCTGCTAGTTTCACAGTCAGGCAGTCTATCCGTTACTCCACAGCGGTGGAATTTATTATTATTAGGCCTACTATTATTATTATTATTATTATTATTATTATTATTATTATTATTATTATTATTTGTAAATTGCTTTTAAGGAACACTGAGGTTCATTGTCACCCTCACATAACCCCCCCCCAATCAGTCCCTATCCTGAGCAAGATTAATCCAGTCCCTACCGTCATATCTCACCTCCCTCAAATTCTTTTTAATATTATCCTCCCATCTACGTCTCGGTTCTCCCCAAAGGTCTTTTCCCCTCAGATCTCAGAACTAACACTCTATATGCATTTCTCGATTTAATGTTCCTAATTTTGTCAGGTGAAGAATACAATGCGTGCAGTTCTGTGTTGTGTAACTTTCTCCATTCTCCTGTAACTTCATCCCTCTTACCCCAAATATTTTCCTAAGCACCTTATTCTCGAACACCCTTAACCTCTGTCCCTCTCGCAAAATGAGAGTCCAATTTTCACAACCATATAGAACAACCGGTAATATAACTGTTTTATATATTCTAACGCGTTACGGAATGCGCGCTGGTTCGAGTCCTCATGGGGGAAGAAATTTTCTCATGAAATTTCGGCCAGTGTATGGGACCGGTGCCTCCCCAGCATCGTGACGCACTTGGGGAGCTACGATAGGTAGCGAGATCCGGTTGCGAAAGCCAACTATAACGGCTGGAGGATCATCGTGCTAACCACACGATACCTCCATTCAGGTTGGATGATCTTCCATCTCTGCTTCGGCATGTGGGCGTGAGGCCAGCAGCTGTTAAATTGCGATCGTTTCCTAGTTAGTCAGATGTTTGACAATGATGAGTCTTTCCTGGCATATGTTTAAATGTTTCATTTCCACACCAGGCGTGGTAATAACAGGGCTGCATTCTATAGCGCCGCTCGATGCTTGCATCGCACGCACGTCACTCGCTACGAAGGTTCACTTTCTGTAGGAACAGCGCTGCGCATCGCCCTTACAGTCAGTATCGAGCGAACAACTCGATTTGCAATACCCGCGTAACGGAGCCTGCAGTGATGGCGAAGCAACCACAACCTTGAACGGCAGGCATAGACGAAAGTCGATTACATTCGGGATTGCTACTCACACGATACAGCGAATGATACGAGTGAAAGTAAATACGCGATTAATGCATCATCGGTTTCAGTCAATGCTGTATAAGCGATTATGAAATTTATAAAGCAAATGACAGTGTTATACAGGGACATCATTTTATTTTTACTTCAATTTTTATTGTAACTGAGTTTTTTAATGTACTTCACTCCCACCCCTTCTACTAATGAAGTTCCAACTGTCCTCAACACAGAACCAAGGCCGAATGTAGTAAACAGCACTGAGTTAGTGAGTATAGTACGTTCCAGAAATATGTTCGCGTTTTCCAGTGACGAAAAAGCTTTCAATATTGAATCATATTTTCGCAAAGGTACTGTCGGCCATTTGCCTACGTCGCATCCCGATTTCCCCCACCTGCTTCTGTTCACCCTTCTGTAAAAGCTGGGCTGTCTTAGCTCTTTTCTGAAAACATTAATTTCTGTTAGGAATTGGACGTTTACGTAATATTATACAACTGTTTAAAATAACTTAAATAAAAGGGCCCCGTAAAGTAATTAACTGTCACGTGATTTCCCCTCTTTCTACGATCCTGCGGCATAACCACTTGGATGGACAGTAGATAGCATGTCTGAGTAATTTTATCTGTGCGGGTCGGGCAGAAGTAAAGATTGAATTTACAATACGTAAGGTATTCCTTTATAGAGTAGGTACAGAATTCTTTCAACATGAGTTACTAGTACGAAGGACGAAACTGGCAATTGGAATTAGATGCAATAGTCTATAGTGCCATAATATGCACGAAAGAATTGAAGCCTGTATCGAAATGAACGGCCACCATTTTAAAAAATGTGTTAAAATATTCATATTATGATTATTTTTCAATGTAACTTCTTTCTCTATATTGTACGCTAATGTGCTGTAGACAGTATAATATACACTGCATAATGAATACGTTCGCATGGATAACTCAGTTCGTGAGTAAAAACACTTATTGTTAATACTGTACTGTATTTTGTTTAAACAAAAACCTAATGGAAATCATCGAACTCAAAATCGCGATATTTCCTAGCTTACGTAAATGGATGAACTACTTTTCTTCCCTCCTGTACCTAGTAGAGTGATTTGTTTGTGTTTTACGCCAGTATCATCGAACTCCAGTCGTGGAAGAGGATAACAAATTGTGTTTCCGGTTCTCTAAAGGTATAGCCAGGTTAATATGAAAAATGTTACTAAAAATAAAATGATGTCCCTGTACAAGTGCACTAATATCTGAAAGGTTGCAGAAGCATCTTACATTCCATGCTAGAGATCCAAATAAATCTTGGAAAGTCTGAATGGAATTGATTATAAATAACGAATGTAGGCCCTATTAGTGAGCAGGTTTGCCACGAGCTTCTCTCCATTTTTGTGACAAAATTCTATCATTTTCTCGATAACTTTCTGCTATGTACTATACAGTAAAGTCCGAAAGTCTTTTCACCCCCCTCCCCTTGTTTGTATGTTGATGTGCATCCATTTTGAACATGTCATAGCAGATGTGTGACAATGGTTGATACTTTACGTTCCAGCGGCACAAAATGATGCGGCGCCATGTCCTGTGTCAAATTTTCCGCAGCAAAGGCGGCGTGATTTCCCTCTGGGGAATAATTAAGCAGCATGTCTCGAAACATCGATGCCAGACAGTTGAAGATTTGAAGCAAGCTGTTAGGGAGGCATTCAGGGAAATCACACCTCCTTTGCTGCGGAAAATTTCACACAGGACATAGCGCTGCATCATTTTATGCCGCGACAATGATGGTGCCATACTGATGTTCTGGATCACTAAACAAGCTGGAACGTAAAGTATCAACCATTGTCACACATCTGCTATGACATGTTCAAAATGGATGCACATCAACATACAAAGCCACCGGCGTGGCTCAGTCGGTTAAGGCGCTTGCCTGCCGGTCTGAAGTTGCGTTCAGGCGCGGGTTCGATCCTCGCTTAGGCTGATTACCTGGTTGGGTTTTTCCGAGGTTTTCCCCAACCGTAATGTGAATGCAAGGTAATCTATGGCGAATCCTCGGCCTCATCTCGCCAAATATCATCTCGCTATCACAAATCTCATCGACGCTAAATAACCTAGTAGTTGATACAACGTCGTTAAATAACCAACTAAAATAAAAAAAAATCAACATACAAGTAATGGGGGGGACAAGACTTTCGGACCTTACTATACAACGGGCAACATCGAATATGATAAAGCGATCTACATATTCGACGCAAATTATCAAGAATAAAGTAGGGCCCACCCGCCATTAAGAAAAAAAAATAGATGTTTCTGTCTCATTGATAAAGGAAGTTAAAGAGGGGTAAATAGTAAACACAATGGCATTTTCAGACAATCAAATCCTGCAGGCGAAAACTGAAAATGAATCACAGAGAATGCTACATTCTCTGAATATAATGGCAAAAGAAATCAATATTAAAATGTTGACAGAAAAATCGAAAGTAATAGCTTTTAAAAATGCATACCCAGTCCGTTCAAAAATTACTTTAGAATATAGAATACTGGAACAAATATCAAATTTTTACTTTCTTGACTGCAGAATTTCATACGTAGATAAATAGATACACTAAATGGCAAAATAAATAGATCCAACTTTATAACTGAAACTTTAAGACTGACTTCGAATAATAATACATTTAGCAGAAGAGGAGATGATAATAAGGGATATGCTAGTGGAACTAAATGACAGCTGTGAGCAGTATGGGATGAGTATAAATGGAAATAAGACGAGATCATGGTCATAGAAAGAAAAATAAAGCAGATAAACTTGCGAATTCTAAATGAGGCAGTAGAGCAAGTGGACACCTTCAAATATTTGGGGGTGTACTATGAGCAGTAACATGAGCTGCTGCCAGGAAGTCAAAAGGAGAACAGCAATGGCCAAGGAGGCTTTTAATAGAAAAAGGAGCATCTTCTGGGACATCTGGAAAAAGAACTAAGGCAGAGATTAGTGAAGTAATGGGGCAGAAACATGGACATTACGACGAAGTGGGGAGAAGCGATTAGAAGCATTTGAAATGTGGATATGGGGAAGAATGGAGGGTGTGAAGTGAACAGACAGAATAATTAATGAAGTTGTGTTGGAAAGAGTGGGTGAAGAAAGAATGATACTGAAACAGATCAGGAAGAGGAAAAGGAATTAGTTCGGACACTGGCTGAGAAGAAACTGCCTACTAAAGGATGCACTGAAAGGAATGGTGAATGGGAGAAAAGTTCGGGGCAGAAGAAGATATAAGATGATAAACTACATTAAGATATATGGATCATATGCGGAGACTAAGAGGAATGCAGAAAATAGAAAATATTGGAGAACGTCGGGTGAAAGACCTGTCCTTATGCAGAACAATATGAATGAATGACCAGATTCAGTAATTGAATTTTATAAGAGCATGACATTTTCCTGTAGCTTTCTAAATGGATAAGTGTGACTTATGAAGACATGTCGGTGCGAGAACAAAGGAAATAGGAACATCTCTGGAAAACATGATGCAGTAGTTTCATTTTTCATCTCGGTAATCGGCATTTGAACTCGAGTCTCCAGTGTGGAAACCAAAGCTTCAGCCGTTCGCCATCACTCGGCCACATACTGTAATTAAAGTGTCATTATCTCATCAGTTAAAATTAATTTTCCGTTGTGCATATGAACGAGTGGATAATTCAGTTCCACAATCACTCGCTGAATGGCGCTGAAACATCAAATTCGTTAATTTTTGATGACGCACTATTCAACAATTATGAACAACTGACAAACAAGACAATTGAATGTCGGGACCTGGTTTCAGTTGCGACTGTTAACATGTAAAATGATGGCTTTGCAAATGTTTCAAAGCTCAGTAATGTGAAACATTTCGACCATCATAACTGCGCATAACGTCGTAAATGAAATAAGACAGTCGTCCGTCTCGTGGAGCTCAGTTCGCTTGTATTATATTGCGCCTTGGAGCTATTTCTCCTTCATAAACCGAGAAAACAGACTCATATTTCGAAGGTGTTCGTGTGGGAGTACCGGAATGTTGCAAAGCTGTTATTAGTAATGCTTCCCTTGTTTATCAGAGAACTTCAATTACATTTGGCAATTTTCTAGAAGCGCAATAAAAACGTCGTGCCTTTGAGTCACTTCTTGTTATCAATTTTTAGACAAAACTTGGTAGTGAAAAAAAGAGCAGTGGCTTACCGGTGAAGTGAGCCGGAAACATTTTGGACATAGGACATATCAGCGACGGTGGTTTTGGGAGAAACTGGCGAAAGAGATGTTTTGAATTTGTTTCGTTTATGAATGAATGAACGAACAAACGAATGAACGAATGAACAAATGGATGAATGAATGAACGAACGAATGAATGAATGAACGAAGGAACGAAGGAATGAATGAACGAACGAACGAAGGAATGAATGAACGAACGAAATATAAGGTATAAACCATATTGAACCTATAAATCTTGAACATAAATAAAACTTAATAGATAACAACTTATTGCCAATATTAATCCTGGAAGTTTCATATCCAAATCAACCACCTAAAAATTTAACTAACAATACCAGAGTCTTTAAATAAAAAGGTAAACAAATTAATAAAGGAGTAGGAAAAATAATTCGGAATGAATGAACGAACGAAGGAATGAACGAATGAACGAAGGAATGAATGAACGAACGAAGGAATGAATGAACGAACGAAGGAATGAATGAACGAATGAAGGAATGAACGAATGAACGAAGGAATGAATGAACGAACGAAGGAATGAATGAACGAATGAAGGAATGAATGAACGAACGAAGGAATGAACGAATGAACGAAGGAATGAATGAACGAACGAAGGAATGAATGAACGAAGGAATGAATGAACGAATGAAGGAATGAACGAATGAACGAAGGAATGAATGAACGAACGAAGGAATGAATGAACGAATGAAGGAATGAATGAACGAACGAAGGAATGAACGAATGAACGAAGGAATGAATGAACGAATGAAGGAATGAACGAATGAACGAAGGAATGAATGAACGAACGAAGGAATGAATGAACGAATGAAGGAATGAATGAACGAACGAAGGAATGAATGAACGAACGAAGGAATGAATGAATGAATGAAGGAATGAATGAACGAACGAAGGAATGAATGAATGAAGGAATGAATGAACGAACGAAGGAATGAACGAATGAACGAAGGAATGAATGAACGAACGAAGGAATGAATGAACGAATGAAGGAATGAATGAACGAACGAAGGAATGAACGAATGAACGAAGGAATGAATGAACGAACGAAGGAATGAATGAATGAATGAAGGAATGAATGAACGAACGAAGGAATGAACGAATGAACGAAGGAATGAATGAACGAACGAAGGAATGAATGAACGAATGAAGGAATGAATGAACGAATGAAGGAATGAATGAGCGAAGGAATGAATGAACGAACGAAGGAATGAATGAATGAACGAAGGAATGAATGAACGAAGGAATGAATGAACGAAGGAATGAATGAACGAACGAATGAATGAACGAAGGACAAATGAATGAACGAACGAAGGAATGAATGAACGAACGAATGAATGAATGAATGAACGAATGAAGTAATGAACGAACGAACGAACGAATGAACGAAGGAACGAACGAATGAACGAACGAACGAATGAACGAACGAATGAAAGAATAAACGAAGGAATGAATGAATTAATTAATTAACGAATGAATAAACGAACGAGTGAACGAAGGAATGAATGAACGAACGAAGGAATTAACGAAGGAACGAATGAATAAATGAATGAATGCATGAGTGAATGAATGAACGAATGAACGAAAGAACGAAGGAAGGAAGGAATGAACGAAGGAATGAATTAATGAAATGGAATGAATGAATGAAGGAAGGAATGAACAAAGGAATGAATGAATGAATGAACGAAGGAACGAATGAATGAATGAACGAAAGAACGAAGGAATGAATGAATGAAATTAAATGAATGAATGAATGAATGAATGAATGAATGGCATAGAGAGTACAGAGTTTGCTTACAGATTAACAGTCAGCCACAGAATCCACACAACATCTATGAGCAGCTGCTCTCCTGCACTCTTTGCCGTCTCTTGTACTCCGCAGAGGTGGTCTTGGGTTTATTTCATTCATCTTGGGATGTCCTTTTCCCTTGTTTTGCTCGTCACCACTTTTGAGAACTTTTCGAAAAGTATTGGGAATAAATTTTAATAAGGAACAAAAAAAAGATTCCTTCCCAGGCAGGATTCGAACCACGAAAGTCTTAGTTACTAGTCTATCGTGCCCTGGCGTGAACAAGACTCTGAAATCAGCTACAAGGGTCGGTCCGGTTTTTTTTGCCACTACTGTACATATACGAGTATGCATTCCAGAGCAATTTTAATCACAAGAATAATTCCAAACTTCGCATCTTCGACACCAAAATTAATGGATTTAAAACGCCTGTACCAGTTCTGTAAAGATCTGCATTGCCTGTCTATCTCATTACCGCATTCCTTTGAGTTAAACAATTTGTTTCTTCTTTTTTTTTCCTCCTGTGTTTCGAAATTTTAATAATAGTGATATAAACCGGAAGTCGGAAAATGGACCTCAAAATAAGCTGTGAAACTCTTGCAATTAGCAGTGATAGCATGACTCGTGCAATGGGTGTGGCCTCTATTTGTCATGCACGTCGGCTCCAGGTGACTAATTGTCATGAAAATTAAAAAAGAACAGCTCCATTTCGTAATCCTGTGCAGCGTATAACATGCATAATGAACTTGCATTTACTTTTTATGCTCCAGTGCAATCTACAGGATTTTCATCCTGAGCGTCTTTCAAAACAATGCTTTAGGCAGAATATTTTTGAGTTTTATAATGTGACATCTGAGACACTGAAATATCTGGATTCACTCGTCCCGAAGTATGAATATGAATGTTGGAGACGACATGATTCATTTCCTCATATAATATTTGGCGATGGTTAGGTGATTTTATCTCAAGACGAAGAAGATACACTATAAATAGTTGAAAAATTGTAGAAAAGTATAATAAGGCTGGAAAGTTGATTACAAAATAGTGTAGACAAAATCGCATTTAATCAGCAAAATAATTGAAATATTTTCGATCCTACAGTGACACTGAAATACTGATATCTCACACATTCAAAGAAGACCAGAGTTCCAATGAGAACCTTGAATAGCTTTCAGTGGAGCAGAGATACTTCCAAGCTAACAAAGACAGTCATCCTTAGAAAGTATTTTAAAATATGGAGTAGAATGAAGACCTCTACATGACAACAGCAGCAACTCAATGCAGTAGAAATGGACTAACTTCGCAGAAGTATGAGAGTTTCGAGGTTACAACACTTACCGAATATGGACATCAGAGAGATTATTATATTATTGGGTTGTTGCATAAGTTCGTAACGCTTTTGTTTCGCGTGTTGGTACTCCGGTTGCTAAGGGTTTATTTATCGATTGTCATTTTTTATTTTAAGTTCAATTGTTGTGCTTGAATTTACATATTGAAGTTTTCATTTTTGCAGATAGTGAGTGGAGCCGTGGACGCTGGAAAATGGAGTGTCAAGTGGAGAAAGTGGAACATTTCCGACACATTCTTCTTTTTGAGTTCAATAAAGGGGCGAAAGCAGCAGAAGCTGTCAGAAACATTTGTGCCGTGTATGAGGACAATACTATCGGAGAATAGAAAGCACGGCAAGGAAATGGTTTTCTCGTGTCAAGGATGGTCGTTTTGACATTAGTGACACTTCACGTTCAGGAAGACCTTCGGGGTCTAAGACCGTTTAAACACATTAATCCACAATGATCCACGTTAGTGTATCCGAGAACTGGAAAATGTGATGAACTGTGACCATTCCACCATCGTGCGACATTTATTGCCACCAACTGAGACGCCCTGCATACGCAATCAAAGAAAAACGACCAACAAGAATGCGTGAAGTGATGTTGCTCCACGATAACGTCCGTCCGCACTCTGCTAACTTGACACAAAACATATCCAGGAGTTGGGTTGGGAAGTCATTCCGCACCCACCTTATTCACCTAATCTTCCGCCCTCAGATTTTCACCTTTTCCGCTCTCTATCGAGTAACCTTCAAGGAACTTCCTTTCCGAATGAAAATGCGCTCCGAACATGGTTTGACGACTTCTTTAACTTCTACAGGCGTGGAATCGAAAAACTACTTCAGTGTTGGCAGACTGCTGTAAATAGCGAAGGAGAATATATTGTTGATGATTAACTTCTCTCTTATGTGCAGCTGATGTGTTTAATAAACGTATGAAAAATCGCTACGAAATTATGCACCAACCTAATAAAAAAAATTCCTGTAGAACGTTCGAAGTTTAGAAAATATTATTTTAGCGGACATCCCCGTTTTTTTAATATAAATAAAATAAGTTATTTACGTATTTTCTAATGTATATAAAATAACAGAAGTAAATCTTCTTCTTCTTCTTCTTCTTCCGCTGCAAAGTTAGGCTATAAAGTCTGTTCCGAAGCAAAGACAAGACATCTTTCAATCTGGCTATAGGTCGTATCGTATCGAACGCCGGCCTTGTAGATGTGACGTTCAACTGAAATTATTATTTCGGATTTACACGATATAGGTAACACGATATAGGTAATGTTAAAAAAAAATCCCCAGTAGTTTTATAAAGAGAACAAGGAAATAGTGAAAATTGTACTCATATTTCGGGTACTGAACACTTATTATAATAGAATACGGAAACTTCACAGGATCCAGGATGAAAGAAAAGAGAAGGAAGCTAAGTGATTGTTGGTATTTTTTGTTGTAAATGAAGCTGACTGGCTCGTATGCAGTAGGCCATTAGTCTCACTCACATACTCTTTATCGCACTAGAAATATATATTAGTCTTGTGAAGAGGAAGAGACGTTTAGTAGTGACAGAGAAGTAGACCTGAGCCTATAAAACTCGGAGGAAATGGAGACAAACTATTGTGATGAAGTGGGTTCGGACCTAGAAGGAAACGCGCTCCATCGCCGTGGCATCGATTGGATGGAATTCCAGTGAGAGGCAAGAGCCCCTTCCGGACAGATTTATAATACGAAGGGCGTCTCCAACAAAACACAATCGATAGACGTGTCAGGCGGAGTTCGCAACTCATGGCTTAATCTCACATACCACAGAGACATCTTGTGGAAGAAAGAAGAATCCAAATCACGCACGTGTTTTTCTTATTTCAGTTTTCATTTTCATTATTTCAGTAACGCAGAAGAAATTAACGTCATTGTCGAAATTCCTTCGGAGGACATAGTATCACGTGCTTTGGAAATACTCCTTTAACTTTATACGGAGTATAAATACCTAACTTACTGTATAGTAGAGTTCGTTTCATGATATGAAAGCCTTAGCTTGTTGTCCATAACTCTAGCTTAATCTCAACATCTATTGACATAATGATAACCTTTTACTTTTCCTTTTGCATTACAATTGCCACGTTCCCTTGACACATTAACAACCAATGTTGCCATGTTTTCATTTTATGCTTCAGTGTCGTAAGGTAAGGTTGCCTAATTCCGTGACATATTTAATAAAGTCTATATTTATGCCAAAATTGTAATAAAAATTTTCAAATAACACCTAAATGACGTTATTTGGACCTTTAGCTATATTTTTATAACATTCAGTGTCAACAGTTTCACAAGTTTGGTATATAATATATGATTCTTCATTGTTATACAGTGGCTCCTAAATCCGTGACAGGGATCCAAATTCCGTGATAGTGGTTTCCTAATTCCTTGAGTGATATCTGCTGTACTTCCGTGATACTAAAATAATCCTCATTAACTGCTCAGAAAACAAACGTATATTTCGAAAAACACATTAAAGTCAGGCTGTATTGTTTTAATATGGATTAAGCAAGAAATTACAACATAGAAGAAGGGCCTAAGTGACAAATTTAATAGAAAATACTTGTGTAACTACAGGAATACATATTACATATTAATATATTATAAACAAAATAAACTGAAAGTTAAATTCAATACAAAATTAAATTTGAATAAATTGAATTATAATACAATTATTTCTCATTATTTATATTCCTAAAAAGAGCAGTAATTAAGTTAAATATATGCCCTATTATTTTATTATAATTATAATTATTCATGTTTTCTATAACTTATTTCTATCATTATTTCCACGAACTATTTTCTTTCATAGACATTAATTTTCACAATTTAGCGTTGGTATCACTGGTCGAGTGAGCCAGGAAGGAGAAATATGAAAATAAATCCGGAAATGGGAAAGCTTCTGTAGCATTGTTATTGTCTCATAATGTTTAAATAATCCTACCCATTGATTCAACTGACTGTAATCTACAGTAATATATCATTTTTATAATGCTATATTAATTCTTACCTCAAATATAAAATGTTTCTTCAGGAGCGGTCACAAGAGAAAGAAAAACTTACTGGTCAACCACCTTTCACTGAACAAAAGCTTCTGCAGTCGACTGCTTCTATTCAATAGGCGGGTAGTCAATAGAATTGAAAAGAAGGCATCTCCTGGCATCTGTTAGGTATTTCAAAAACTTAAAAGTCAGAGACCACAACTCCATGGCAGTCAATTGAAATTTTTATCACGGTATTATGGGTATCACGGAATTAGGCAACTTTACCCTATATGAGGCCGAATAAATTTAGGCTGAAACAATTTAAAATAGAATGAGATTAAACATTCCTATATCGCTGCAATGTAGACGAACACACTTATCAGTAGACCTCGGATTTTTAGGCTCGAATAGGATAGATTGCAACAATTTTATATAAAAATCCTTAAATGTATGCAACACTAGAAGCTCTCGAGCGATGATATTGCATAAATCTAGGTGTATTAAAGTACGTATGCTTCAGCCTACTCTAAACGAGTCTAAAAATCCGAGGCGTACTTATCGCATACGCATTATTTTCTAGACGGTTAGCTCGTCTGGCCGCGAAACCAGGTGGCCCGGGTTCGATTCCCGGTCGGGGCAAGTCACCTGGCTGAGGTTTTTTCCGGGGTTTTCCCTCAACCCAATATGAGCAAATGCTGGGTAACTTTCGGTGTTGGACCCCGGACTCATTTCACCGGCATTATCACCTTCATCTCATTCAGACGCTAAATAGCCTAGATGTTGATACAGCGTCGTAAAATAACCTACTAAAATAAAAAAAAATAAAATTATTTTCTAGATTGGTATACAGAACAGAGCAGAAGTGACAACATGGGTTCTTTAATAACAGACGTAAAGATTGCTTGAATGCGTTATCCGAGACGCTGCACTGAAATTTATTACTGTAAGCGATAAGAGAAGTGATTATAAAACATCCGATAGAAAGGAGACGTTTACAATAAATAAAGACTTTCCTGTGATGGAACGAAGTACAATAGGCCTGTAATGATGAAGAGACATCGATTTCTAAATTTATACAAGATTTTATGTCGTAGCATCCCCGTTAACGATAAAGTGATCTTTGACATGTCGTTTGTATTATCATATTCTAAATTTATGAGACTATGCTTTAGGAAGCGTGAGTATAAAATCTGATCTAGAGATTTTCTTTCGTTCCCTACATTTTTAATGTGCAATACATCAATGTGTTTATCGGTGTTTACAAAGAATTCCGTTTTTCTACTAGCTAAAGGGTATTTTAAAAGTCAGTTCAAACATTAAACCGCTATAAATACTATGTTTGAGATAAAGAAAGAACAAAAACATCACAGTGTTGGGCAAACAACGGGGTTTACAAAACATTGGAAAGATGTCCGCCGTTCTCTTGTACAACGTAGAGCATTCTGTCTGCGACACCATGGACAGCATTTTGCAGATAATGTGTTGGAATATTGGCAATTTCTTGCGAGATGCCATCTTTCAGTTGTTGGATGTGTCAGGAAAACTTGTTCTTTAAGGTAACCCCACAACCAAAAATCGGCCGGATTGAAATCTGGAGATCGCGTAGGCCACATTGTTGAAAAGTGCCTACTGATGACTTTGGTCGGAAAACGAACCTCACGCGAGTTAACTCCACAATTAATTTTTAGTAGGTTACGACGCTTTATCAACATCTTAGGTTATTTAGCGTCTGAATGAGATGAAGGTGATAATGCCAGTGAAATGAGTCCGGGGTCCAGCACCGAAAGTTACCCAGCACTTGCTCATATTGGGTTGAGGGAAAACTCAGGAAAAAACCTCAACCAGGTAACTTGTCCCGACCGGGAATCGAACCCGGGCCACCTGGTTTCCCGGCCAGATGCGTTAACTGTTACTCCACAGGTGTGGACAATAATAGAATAAGACAGATGGTTGCAGTAAACGAGGAACGCTACTACAGCATGTTACAGAACTTCGTCATCCCTAGACTGAGGAATCACGATATGGAAAACATAATCTTCATGCAAAATGGCGCTTCACCCCACATCTTTATCCCTGCAAAAAATTAACTATGCAGATGTTTGACGATCGTGTCATCAGCAGGCACTTTCCAACAATGTGGCCTCCGCGATCTCCAGATTTCAATCGGGTCGACTTTTGGTTGTGGGGTTACCTTAAAGAACGAGTTTTCCTGACACATCCAACAACCCTATTTCAACTGAAAGATGGTATCTCGCAAGAAATTGCCAATATTCCAAGACATTAGGCCTATCTGCAAAATGCTGTGCATGGTGTAGCAGACAGAATGCTGTACGTTGAACAAGAGAACGGCGGACATCTTCCCAATGTTTTGTAAACCCCGTTGTTTGCCCAACATTGTGATGTTTTTTTGTTTTTTTCCTATCTCAAATAGTATAATATTTATAGCGGTTTAATGTTTGAACTGACTTTTGAAATGCCCTATATATTAGTATTAGGTCCGTGATGTAAGATAAAGTATTAAGAAGTTTCGTAGAAAAAGAAATTTAAGGGTAGGCTGTACATAAATTTTGTTGCAGTTGTATAAAATGCAATAAACATGAAAACTACTCTTCTTGATTCTTTTCTTTTCGTCGCCGACTACGAAACGTTTCTATTTTTTTTTATTGAATGAACACCGAATTTAGGGCACTTCTATTATAATGCAACACTTCCTTCCTTGTCTTGCAGCTTTTAAAAATTGCATGATTGCTCACCTTCTAGCCGTAGCAATACTGCAGCCTCGCCTACTGTAACGTTTCCCACACTGCAGAAAGTTTCTGGCTAGAAATGAGAATAAAAGCGAGACAGACAACTCAACTTGGTTATTAAGATGAAGACGTTTTCTGTGTATTTCACACGTCCCAACGGCTCCGAGGGAATCCAGTTCTGAATCCACGTAACAGAAAATTGTTTCTATGACTCTAGCCCGTATATACGTAACATAACGTCGAAAATATTATTATAAAATTCTTCAGCGCGTGTAATTTCAAATTTCCAATTCATTGTTATTATTTTTCTTTATGCTCGACCATGCCGAAATGTAGTAATTATACATCTGGTAGCAGCCCTTTAATGGACCTCATTAAAGTACACCTATTCATTAAAGTTCAGGTGTTCCACCAATGAGAAAATACCATTGTAGCAATATGAAAGCGCAAGTATCGATTATTCTCGGATATGCAATCGAAAGACAACAATAAATCAATAAATCACCTATATTTCAAATAAAGTCAGTTCTGTTACTATAATTAGCGTTAATTGTAAATAATATTCAAATAAATTAAATTTGTCATCTCGTTTTCCAATGTCAAGGTCAATGTCGACATTTGTTTTTCGGGAAAAATCAATACTTTCGCGTCTGCGCACGTGTCACAATTTACGAGATATTGCACAAGGTCAGTTCCGCTCCTCAGTCAGATAAGAATAACATGAATACTTATGAATAATTTCAAGTTAGAAATATGGCCGAGCATAAAAAGTCGTATGACACTTCTCTATAATGGTAATTAAGACGCTCGTATGAAAATTATGAAACTCGCTTGTGCTCGTTTCATAAACATACCCGCGTCTTAATTACTACCATTATAGGCTCGTTGCACAATGTACTATTATGTTGTAGTTTAGTGTTTGAAGTTTTACCGGTTTCACTCTTAATAACTTCTTGGTTCACCTTGTTCTATTCTTTCGTTATGTTACTATTAACGTCCTTTATTTTAACATTTCAATGTTAATATTTAAATTATAAATGTATGTAATTTATTCACACTGCTAGTGGGTAAACATTCTGTGGCAGTGATTACTAATAACACACAATAATTACAATTCGTAATAACAACAATAGTAATAATAATACGTACTAATAATAACAACAAATGATAAAAGTACAATCGAAATTAAAGGAAGAATTATTTTAGCTGAAAAGCCTTCTTTAGTAAAAAGATTTGCTGATCTGCCGCCTCATAAACGTTGAAATAAGGATAACATTTATGAAAACATTTATCTGGAGTGTATTGTTATATGGGAACGAAAACTGGCAAATTGGCAAGCAAAATAGAATCGCTTAGAGGCCCTATAATTGTGCATCTGACGCAGAATATAAAAGGACCAGCTGGAGAGGTAAAGTGTCAAATACTGGAGTTTTGAAGAGAGAAAATGAAAATGGAACATTATTGAAGAAATTATTTAAGCGGAAACTAAAATTCATTGATCATATAATCAGGCATAACACATTTTTAGTTAATATAATGAAGTTTTGAAGAAAGAAAATGAAAATGGAACATTATTGAAGAAATTATTTAAGCGGAAACTAAAATTCATTGATCATACAATCAGGCATAACACATTTTTAGTTAATATATTGAAGTTTTGAAGAAATTATTTAAGCGAAAACTAAAATTCATTGATCATACAATCAGGCATAACATATTTTTAGTTAATATATTGAAGTTTTGAAGAGAGAAAATGCAAATGGAACATTATTGAAGAAATTATTTAAGCGGAAACTAAAATTCATTGATCATACAATCAGGCATAACACATTTTTAGTTAATATATTGAAGTTTTGAAGAGAGAAAATGAAAATGGAACATTATTGAAGAAATTATTTAAGCGGAAACTAAAATTCATTGATCATACAATCAGGCATAACACATTTTTAGTTAATATATTGAAGTTTTGAAGAGAGAAAATGAAAATGGAACATTATTGAAGAAATTATTTAAGCGGAAACTAAAATTCATTGATCATACAATCAGGCATAACACATTTTTAGTTAATATAATGAAGTTTTGAAGAGAGAAAATGAAAATGGAACATTATTGAAGAAGTTAGTTAAAAGGAAACTAAAATTCGTCATACAATCAGGCATAATATATTTTTAGTTAATATAATGAAGTTTTGAAGAGAGAAAATGAAAATGGAATACTATCGAAAAAAATTAGTTGAACGGAAAGTAAAATTCATTGATCATACAATCAGGCATAACACATTTCTACTTAATACTTTGGAGCGGAAAATATGTTGCAAGAAACGAAGGAGACCTAGAAGAAAATGCGTCAAAGAAATGCTTAATATAATGAAGTGCAACAACTGTGAAGAAAAAAGAATAACAGACGAAAGAGAAGCTTTTAGAACTAATTGATTCATAAATTAATATTCTAGCGTTTCTTTTGGAATTAGATTTTCTGGCATTCTATTACAATGTTCTGTTCATTTTTGTGTAAATTTTTTTAGTTTATAAGTTACCTTGCAATATTTATTTTTGTAGCTTATTTTACTAAATATTTACGGTTTCAGCATTTTAATTCATCGGATTTAAATTTCTCTGTGTAATGACGCGGAATTCTCTCCATTGTTAGTGCAGAAAAAGCCGAATGAAATTGTATTAATGTTTCTTCCGTTGTCTGCCATTCAAACATTGCCCCGTGTTGTCTCATAATCTTCGGTATCCGCTTAATTTTTAATATTCGTTTTTGTCTCTATCGGTATATCCATACACATAAATAATAATTAAACTAGAATTCAGGATGCGAAATCAGTTCAGACATGTGTCTCACAGTTCCCATCGTGGATTCAAGAAAATAGTATAAGAATATTTAAGATAATTGAATTAGTATACTACACTAAATAGAAAATTAGAGGAGTGAATTTACTTAATTCTTGCTGCAAATATATAACAAAATATAAAATGAGAAATTGAAAGCTTACAAGAGGAATTAATTAGAATATCAAAACTGTTTTCGAAAAGGAAGATCCTGCATTGGTTCAGTATTAGTATGAAATTATTAATATAAAACAGGAGAAAATTTAATTTAGAGACTCACATTTTTTATTATATCGAAATATTTGATGAAATTAAGAGAAGCGTTTTGTTTAATACAGTATATTTAGAGAAAAAATATTCCAAACAAAATATTGCAAAATGTAATTCGGATATACAGCGAAAATAATACTTCAAACAAAATAAAAACTGAACTATCTCATACAAATATTATCAACAGAAGAATCCAACAGACATGCCTACTCTCTTTCACTGTAGTCAATATTAGATACATAAATGAAATTATTTAAAAAATACAACGTAAGTTTATAAGAAATGAGACAAAGTTGGACACAGCACAATAGTAAATATTAAATCCATTCTTATTTTGGGATGACCAAATGTATTAGTATTGCAAATTCTGAAGACAATTTACAGAGAGCGATATTAACCTCACAATACATAGAAACAGACTTCAGAGTGAAATTTCGACAATACAAAAGCAAAAGTAATGGCATACGTTGACAAAATCTAGTAAGAAACAGAATGTTAATACATGATAACTGTTTATTACAAATACAACGTTTTTAATATCAGGATTGAGAATTATTTTACAATAATGAAGGTAGATATAAACCAAAAACTCTAAAAATATATACCTACTAGTGGCTTGTGCAGCAAATACTGCTGCAAACTAAGTTCGTTAGACGTTCAAATAAAAATTTTTCAGATTTATTTTAAATTAAGAATACTTGTCATTTTGATAGTTATTTGCTTCCATAATAATGAAACATACTCCCTCTGAATGGATTTTTTTTAGGCCAAATACTTTTTCTTGAACCTATCCATCTTCAGTTTTTGAGTTTCAACGCGAAAATGCAAGTATCAATGTCAGGACGATAACAGTAGCTATTTCAGGTAATTGTGGATTGTAGGCAAAAGTTAAAAAAATGTCAGGTTTGCTAAACTTTCGAACAATAGCATTTTCGTATAGCTGCTGCATGTAGAACTTGAAATGTAGAGCGTAAAATCATTTTATCCTACTAAGAGATCTGGCTGAAATGATCTGGAGAGTACAAAATTTTCTAGGCCTTTTATTTTATCAGTAAGTAATATCTTTTGATCTTTCCTTAGGAACTGTAATTTCTGCGCTCTCTCGAGCCAATACTGAAGACAATGACAAAGATCAATATCTACACTACACCGCCATTAAGTATATGAAAAAGACCCAACCCCACTGGGTTAATAAGTATAAAAATATTTGATTTTTAATAATAATATTATTATCTTACTTAAGTTTTGTTTTTATATAGGCCTATAGCAGCCACTCAGTAAATTATAGAAATGAAGATCTAAATTAAGATATTCTCTACATTCACTTACATAACCACAAAACGTTTCACTTTCATCTCATCAATATAGCATCAATATTATGTACAATTAATGAAATATAGATGCATCATGATATTAACTATAGTAATATTTAATTTCTAATGGTAATAATGTCATCAAACCACCTCAAGTTTCGTTGATTTTAATATCCAATACACAGCTCTACTCAGAAAATTATACACTGCAGAATCAGTTTTTAATAACAAAGTGAATTGAGCTCTAAATATGCCGGCAATCCTGCAGGTCATGGCCTTCGTGTAATAGCCTATTGTTTATTGTAGTGTGTGTTTTGTTCTGAAATTCAATCAAGTCGGCCGTGATTCCATAAAATTAGTTCTCAAAACTGACAACAGATGGATTTTGGAAAATAGGAAAATTATGTAGGAAAATTGACATTTCACTGAAAACTACTACTTTTCTGAAAAACTTTGAATGCCAGGCATGAAAATGAGGGGTCACTCATTAAAATCCGTTCAGCCGTTTTCCCGTAATTTCCATTACCAGTTCAAATTATATATATAGATTTTAGGAATTCTGAACAACGTATTACAAACCAGCCGTACAGAAACTTCAAGATTAAGAACAAAAGAAAAAAAAGCTTCAACCCAATCAAATCTATTATATTTTATGGTAGTGGAATGTGGATATTAAAGCAAAAAGGTAAGAGAAAAAGAGAGAGAGAGCGAGAGATAAATTTTATGCGGCCGAGGTGAAATTAACAAAAAAAAAAAAAAAAAAAACAGCACGTTTCTGCACTTTTTTGATCATAAGAAAAATGAAGATATTTGTTGTTTACAATATGTTTATCTAACGAACAATAAAAGAATCACTCCACAAATGATAAATTATAATATCATTCTAATGATAGGAGACGTTCCGGAAGGCTAAGGTAGAGAATACTATTGTAGATGAGGCTAACGCAGCTCTATTTAGGTCTAGTTCGTGAAGGTTAATGATGATGAATTGGGATATTTCTATTAATGATACTGTTATTTTAAAATGTAGTACTATTAATTGGTTATTTAACGACGCTGTATCATCTAGGTTAGACTACATAAAGTCGATGGAATCGGTGATATCGAGATTGTATTTGGCGAGATGAACTGCTTTACGGTTGGGGAAAACCTCAGAAAACACTCAACACGTAATCAGCCCAAGAGGGAATCGAACCTACACGCCCTTGCGCAGCTCCGGATCAACAGGCAAACGCACTCACCACCTGAGCTAAGCTGTGGCTCCAATCCTTTTGAGAACATACATTTACGAAATGCATTTTAGAGGCTTTATTTGCAGTATTGTGCGTTAACTTAATATTTTGCTTTGAAAGCTTTCAAATGTATGCACATTTAACAAACATACTGATTTTTATGAAATATACAGGGTGATTCACGAGGATTTACCGTCCCTTACGGAGCTTATTTCCGAAGACATTCTGAGCAGAAAATGTCCTATAAACATTTGTCTAATCTCAATATTTTCAGAATTACACTAATTTAAAGTTGTTTGTAAAATACCATTATTCTTCAGTTTTAAGGGTAAAAGAATATTACAGATAAAGAATGAACTATTCAGGAGTATAATTTCTTTAATTAGCTAGTATTCTGAAGCTAAAATGTGTTGTGAATTTCATGGTTGTTTCGTACAGAATTTTTCTTCGATTTTTAACTACAAAATTACATTTTCTTGCGCACTTACCACAATTGTTACAAATCACGCCACTCTTGTACATTCTTCAAGACTGTACATTAGGATGCATAATAAAACTGTAAAGAATCAAGTTCCTAAAGTCGTATGATTTGTAACAATTTTTGTGATAAGTGCATAAGAATGATGTCATTTTTAGTTAAAAGTTGAAAAATAAAATCTGTACAAATCAATTAACAACACATTTTTAACTTCAGAACACTATCTATTTAAAGAAATGATACTTCTGAATAGTTCATCCTCTATTTGTAATATTTTTTTACCCGTAAAACTAAAGAAAAAAGATATTTTACTGACAACTTCAAATTAATGTAACTTTGAAAATATTGCTATTAGGAAAAATGTTTATACGACATTTTTTGCTCAGAATGTCTTCGAAAATAAGCTCCGTAAGGGACGGTAAATCCTTGTGAATCACCCTGTATAGTGTGTGCAGTACTAGGCACTTGGTCAGTAATTGATTACTTGTAAATAGTTTCTTTAATCTATCACAAAATATTTCAATATTCAGTAATTTCATCACTATAAAATTTTGTTATTCTAGATTTAATTTGTAATTCAGTAAATATAAAATATTCGTTGTTTCTCTATGATAAATTATCTAGCTTTAATTATTCAGGTAATCTTTTCGTACTTTGATTTTATTCTAATTGTAAATTTAATACTAATTGTAATGTTATTTGTAATTGTAATTGTAAATCTAATAATAATTGTAATTTTATTGTTGATATTGTAGTTGGAATCTCCTGGTAGAGGGGCAGAGAAGGCCTGACGGCCTTATCTCTACCAGGTTAAATAAATAAATACTAATACTAATACTAATACTAATACTAATACTAATACTAATACTAATACTAATAGTGGTAATAAACTAGGTTACTAATTCTTTAACTGTAGTCTTCTTTTAGTCACCTGAACTATAGTTATAGTCATGGGGAATCCATTTGCATTATTTCATTAACTTCTGTGTATTAACTTGACGAGAGTATTTGAATTTCACTTGTCTAATTAGAGATAGAAGCAGTGATATTGATTGTCTTAATTCCCGATGTTCACATTTAATAATAACCGGATTTAGCTCCCCTCTAGTCATCAATTTAAACGACTACTGATCTTTTCATTGCCGTTGTAAAAAAATGACACGATTACATAATTCCTTTACCCGTAAAACTAAAGAAAAAAGATATTTTACTAACAACTTCAAATTAATGTAACTTTGAAAATATTGCGATTAGGACAAATGTTTATATGATATTTTTTGCTCAGAATGTCTTCGGAAATAAGCTCCGTAAAGGACGGTAAATCCTTGTGAATCACCCTGTATAGTGTGTGCACTAATAGTGGTAATAAACTAGGTTACTAATAACTGTAGTTCTCTTTTAGTCACCTGAACTATAGTTATAGTAATGGAGAAACTATTTGCATTATTTCATTAACTTCTATGTATCAACTTGACGAGAGTATTTGAGTTTCACTTGTCTAATTAGAGATGGAAGCAGTGATATTGATTGCCTTAATTCCCGATGTTCATATTTCATAATAACCGGATTTAGCTATTCTACAGTCATCAATTTAAACGACTACTGATCTTTTCATTCTCGTTGTAAAAAAATGGCACGATTACATAATTCCTTTACATCACTGCACTCACATATAGCAGAACTATATTCAACTGTCTGAGTCATATCACAGTCTAGTATATACAGTCACGAAGCTCAGTACTTAGTAAATATGAATCCATAGACAGTTGCTAACCACTAGGATCGCTAAAGTCTATGTGATGTATTTTGTCTCACTGTGAAAAGAGAGAGAAAGGAGATATATCTTACTTCGTCGCTATTGTTATGGCGATGGGGGAGTGGAATGATGCCGTCCATCCATCCAGTGGCGGAAGGGACTAGTTGATACATTCTGTAGCGCAAAATAAAATTACACAATATCTCCCTTCGTACTGTGTTGTTCCGTCACTGAGCTTGTCTTTCAAGAAATTGAGTTCCGTTAGCCTGTACAATAACAAGGTTTTCAAAGGAATCCTGAAAATTTACAACTCTCCTATAATCTCCATCCTCATTTGAAGGGACTTGGTTTTATTGCTACAGAGACAAGATAAACCTTACCAGGTATAATATCGCCTCATTACAGACAATGTGAAATAGTACCTGCACAGTCTATTGTTCCTAGCACCTTCACAACTCAAGTTCCGTGACTGTATATACTAGACTGTGGTCATATCATTTCTCTGTCGGCAGATTAGTTGTTCACGAAGTATGTAGTTGTCTTTTTTCAGGATGTAGTTACGTTAACAGTCCACGTGTTAACATTAAATGCCCTGAATGTGTTGGGTGTTTAAAATTAGTTTTCTCGTGTTATACCATTTAAACTGCGTCAGAGCTACAGTTTGATATGCTTTCTGTACATCCAGCATAATCCGTGAAATATTTAGACTACGGTACTTTAAAAGAAGAATACAAGGTTTTCATTTCAAAACTTTCCAGTTAATAACTATAAAATTTAAATTGAATTTAATTAAAAAACAAGTCAATTTAGGTATTGAGGGGGAAGTTTAAAAACAGTCTTAACTGCAAATTAGGTTTCACCTCCTCACCCCCAGCCACATCCACTTTGAAATTTCAAATGCCACCCCTGTCTTGTGATACTTAAATTTGAAAAAAGTATTGTTTATTGCAGATGATGTATTATTGGCGGATTCTGAAGATGGACTCCAACGTTCGGTTTTTCAGTTGGAAATTATCTCTGAGAAAATCAGATGGAAATTTCAGCTTATCCTCTTCAGTCCCAAATTTATATATATTTTTTAAATTGAAAAAAAAAATCGGTCACATAATCATTCTGGGGTTCCAAAAATCCCAAGTCAAGTCTTCACAGAAAGTCAAATTTTGGGGCAATTTTGACTTTTTTAAATTCTAATTTATAATTTTTATATATAGAAAAGTTGCAAAAGTGATAGCTCTTCATTTCTATCAAATTTAATTTATCAAAATTTTCAAAAGTATCCAAGACACTGCAAAAAAAAAAATTAAAAGAAAATTATGTATAGTATTCACTATAACAGGACTGAAGAGGAAAGAAAACATCTTCGTAACAAAATCTGCATTTACAATAAATCCCTAGAACAAGTATGTTTTATTATACTTATACCTAGGCTATCATTTGAGCAATGAAATGAAAAAGGATAATTATACAAACAACATTGAATTATTCAATGTATGCTACTAATAAAATTTTCAAACCCTTTCTTGTTCAAAAACATTTAAGTACTAGAATTATTGAAGCCTACAGAACACTGGCGAGGCAAATTTTCTTTGTATGGTAGCAAAGCTTGGAGTATAGGTAATCGTGATGAACACTGAATCACTGTCAGTGAAATTGAGTTTTTTAGAAAAACTGCAGGATACACTAACTGAGACAAGAAGAAAAATACTGACATTTTGGAACAAGTAAAATTCTATCCAATGTTAGAAACCATTCACAATTATACATGTCCTTATAGTGATTTGCGAAAGAATATCTTGCCAAATGCTAAGTTATCATCTACGAGGAAAATAATGTTTAGGCCGTCCGTTAAAATGGTGAAGTGAGACTATAACAGGTACACGAAAGGAAGAGGAGAATATACGCAAAATATGTCCTCGGTTTTAAATAGAACTTACCCACAAGAGAAACTGTTGACATGGAAATCCATCTGTATGAGTCTGCTACATCAATCATTGTTACGTCACATCCCAACTAAGCTACTGTACTGCTTCCAGTTGTAAGCTGCCAGATCATGTATCTACTGTTCTCTGCACATCATCTTGGGACCTCCCACACATCGCTCATAATTTTATTGGACAATTTTATGATCAGATGTTCCTGATATTTCTAAAATATGTTGCTACCACTCTCTCTTTGTGTAACACTTTCATAACATTATCACTTTTGATTTTATCTAACAGATACATTATCAATGTTTTAAAACGCTTAAGTTGCTTCTCTTTATTTGTATTGACGTCGTTTGCTCTGTCCATAATCAGTCTACGGACTGGAAGAACTCGTGTTCAAGCCTGGGTGAAGGTGAATTTTTCGCTTTTATGAACTTCTATTAAGGCTATGGCTCCCACTCACAAGCAAACATTCTAATGGGGGCAGATAAAAAAGTTATTTTTTTTTCTTTCACCATGTTAATAATGTCAAAAGAAGTGCTTATACAAATTTTGGCCACTCGACCGCAATTACGAGGACCGTAAAAAATAAGTTTACCAAGGGCCGTTAACAGAAAAAAAAAAACACAATTCCATTGGAAAAATTTATTGGAACAGACACAGCAATTGTTGACCTATTTTTCAACACATTCCTCACCAGAATTGAGACATTTGTCATATCATGGGATTTACAGACAGGTGCAGACGGCTGTCAAACGCTGGTTCCGATCCCAGGCGGCTGACTTCTACGACACAAGGAAACAAAAATTGATCCCATGGTATGACAAATGTCTCAATTCCAGTGGGGATATGTTGACAAATAGCGCAAAAATTTCGGTATCTGTTTCAATAAATCTTTCCGTGCAATTGAGCTTTTTTGTGTAAACGTTCCAAGCGAAAATCACTTTCTGGACGGCCTCGTAATTGCGGTCGAGTGGCCAAAATTTGTATAAGCACTTCTTTTGACATTATTGACATGGTGGAAGAAAAAAAATTAACTTTTTTTATCTGCTTCCATCAGAATGTTTGCTTCTCAGTTTTCTATGAAACTGCGTTCTGGGTTTTTATCTAGGTTAATGCATGTTTGCAATATTACCGCCTTCTGATACCGTGGTTCAATTAACGTTAAAGTTTACCTTCCTTCGTCCTTTATGCTTTAATGGCATACACACCTCTTTGCATGTGCAAAGTTACTGCCACATGTTAAAATGAGTTACACGTATATTAAGAACCAAAGTATCCAATATAAACAATAGAACTCAACGTTCGTTAGGAATTACAAATATTGAAAATTTCGTGTGTAGTGTGCATTATATAGTACATACAGTAAATTAATGAAGTTGTATGAAATGATTTCCAACTTTTGTAGCCTTCCTAGTTTCTTTCTTCTGCAGCCCAGCCATAATTTAATTACTTGCAAAGAATGTATCCTACAGTTTATATTGATACGGTTCGGTTGTTCACAGCTGTGGAGTAACGGTTAGCGTTTCTATGAGACGAGCGGGTCCAGGTTCGAACTCTGCTTGGGACAAATTACCTAGTTGATGTTTCTTCGGGGGTTTTCCCTCAACCCATTAAGAGAAAATGCTGGATAATCTTCGGCGCTGGTACCTGATCTCATTATGTTGGCATGATCACCTTCATTTCACTCAGATGCTAGATAACCATGACAGTTGAGAAAGCGTCGTAAAATAAACCAATTAAAAAAAACGTAAGGCTCTGTTAAAAGTTGTAACAATGGAAAAAGGTCACACTGATTGTGACAGTATTTTGTCAATAAACAGAATATATGGGTACAGGTTTTGCGAGACAATTTCTGGTAGGCCTACATTGACTGTAGCAAAAAGAAGCCAGAAAGAGTATAACAGTTAGTAATGATTTTATTATCATGTCATGGTATTACTATAACTGTTGATTTCGATATTACAACATGAAAATATAGTTCAGCTGTTTTCAAAGTAGAGTCCGCGGACCCCGGGGGTTCCCAAAAAGCACATTCTGAAGGTCCGCGAATATTTTAGTCAGTGAGATCTTCAGAACGATTAAAAAACAGATTCTTGTTTTTTTGTTTTTTGCTGTTTTTAATTTCAGCTTTGCTGTAACATATTAATGAAGACCATCTGCTTTTTAAAAAATAGTGTTATATTATTTACGTTTTGTTTAATTCTAATATAGGCCTACTTGAATTATATTCAGATAGTAAGCAAAGTGAGTACAATTCAAACAAAAAATGTTTCTAGCCACTACCATAAGAGCCAGGCTCGTGTACAGTGTGCTCTTAGCCAATAATATAACATAAAATTTACAAAGGCAGTTTACTAAGTACACTAATTAGCTGAAGATCAACAACTAACACACAAGAGAAAAAAAGGAAGAGAGAAAGAGAAAAAACACATTTAATATAAATTGGCAATCAGACAGAAGCCAGAAATATAGAATAAAAACAAGGAATATAGTCGACAGAAATAAAAAGGTAAAAAATACACATAGTTCAACTCTGCTACAGTAAAGAATAATAAAAATATCCCTCAATAAACCTCTTGATTATCTTTCAGAGCTGCTGTATTCAGAATTTAAGCTATTTGACTATATTTGAAATATATTTAATTTATATTCACATAAATATAAAACCAAAAGATCAGACAACTTACGCTTGACAGTTCCTAAATGTACTACAACTGTAGCATATAATGACAGTAGCAACTTCGGTCCAAGACTTTATAACATGATAGTAACTAAATTCCCAAACATACAATTTGCTAATGCTCCTTATTTTTAAAAAATCAATTAAAAATTGCTGTTTACAAAGAAATTTAAAAGTTGTGTAATCAAGATGAAAATTTAAAGTTCAATTATTGTGATAGCTGTGCTTTTTCTTCTTTCTTTTCTTTTCTTTTTTTACTTTTTTACTCTGTTATTTAATAAAATGTCTTAACATTATGTGGAATGCCCCCTGAGCATGAGTATGTAACTTACTCTTTCTGATGGTGCTAGAGAGTTTGTATATAAAAAAGATCAATGTATATCTCTGTTCTGGCAGTAAAATATTATTATTATTATTATTATTATTATTATTATTATTATTATTATTAAGAGGAAGGCAGAAAATAGGAAAGATTGGAGAAAGCTGGGTTTGCAGTGAAAGACCTGCCCTTGGGCAAAACACTGAATGAATAATACATCATGAAAAATAAAATTTTATAAATTGCTTTTTTAAAAGATTTAATTTTAAAATATTCCAAATTTGGAAAATGATTTGTAATTTTATTATAAAGTCTTGGACCGAAACTAGCACCATGCTTAAGTGTTACACTTGTATGTCATTTAGGCTCAATCAATGGGAAAGTAGACTTTTGTCTTCGAGTATGATATTATAATGTTAATATTAAGGCCTAATTCAGTTTTGGAAAATATAGTAACAGAAATATGAGGGGCTCACAACCAGAGTGGACCAAGTCCACCAGTGATCAGTTTGTGGATTAATACAATCTCGGATGAAGAAAACTTAGATTTATTCATTGCCATAACAAACAAAGTCCATAACTCATTTGTTACTCCACAGAGGGCAGCATTTCCTATGGAAGGTGAAGGTAGCTAAGCGTGAGCCAGGAATATATTATTTTAATGTACCGAAGTACATATGATATTTCCATGCAGGTATTCTGCGTCATCATACGATGAAAGAGTAATGGAACGGAGAAAAATTCTCTCCGGCGCCGGGATTTGAACCCTCGTTTTCAGCTCTACGTGCTGATGCTTTATCCACTAAGCCACACCGGATACAACCCCGACGCCGGTTAGAATCGTCTCAGTGATATGCGTAAATCACTTCGTGATTTAAGACGGCGCTTATTCCGTCGGATCCCGGCCAACTAGTCACTCATATCGAGTGCACCTCAGCACATGTGTGGACTTCGGTCCTGCGTTCATAGACATCTATGACGTAGTGCAGAGGGCGGCCACTAGAGGGAACCCAAGAGTTGGAGCTTAATCTGAGACGATTCTAACCGGCGTCGGGGTTGTATCCGGTGTGGCTTAGTGGATAAAGCATCAGCACTTAGAGCTGAAAACTCGGGTTCAAATCCGGCGCCGGAGAGAATTTTTCTCCGTTCCATTACTCTTTCATCGTGAGCCAGGAACTTTAAGACTCAATATCTCAGAACTATTCCAGATGGACTTGCAACTAGAACACTCACATTCACTAAATATTAACCCCGAAATCTAATCTACCCATCATTCCATTCATGACCCATTTGAAGAGGTCAGTGCTAATAAGTTTGAGAACCACTGTTCTAGTTGAATGTTCCAAGTCATTTTTAATATTAAATGATCGATTATATTTCTCTAAATTTTCTTTGCAGTCCTTATTCATTCCCTCAAACACTTAACCAATGTTTTACCTCTCAGCCTTAAAAAGAACCTGATCCAAACTTTAGTGATGCCCCACTTCGATTATTGCGATTCTTTATTCACGAATCTAAATACTGATCTTGCCCATAGACTACAGCGTGTTCACAATATCTGCGTTCGTTTCGTTTGTAACATTAGAAAATTCGATCATGTAACACCGTCACTAGAATTGTTGTCTTGGAGTCCACTTAAAGAAAGAAGATTCTTCAACTCTCTCTTATTACTATTTAAAATCATCCACACCTCCACACCCTCTTACCTAGCATCTCGTTTTGTTTACCTTTCACTACCTCGAACCCGGAACATGTACCTTCTCTCTATTCCTCTGCACAGAACATCCTTCTACTCATCATCTTTCAGCATATCTATTCCACGCCTCTGGAATTCTCTCCCTGACCACGTCAGAGACTGTCGGACAATATCAAAATTCAAATTTAAATTAAAAAATCACATTCTAGTTCGTGGAATTGTTTGTTGAACACATGTCAGGTTGCGCAACTTCACCTTAACCCATGACATATAGTAAATATTGTAACTATGCTGTTGTAAAATTGAAAATTAATATGTAATGTATTTATTATTATTATTATTATTATTATTATTATTATTATTATTATTATTATTATTATTGTCAGTTATCAATATCTTCATTGCTATCTCTGTTTTCTTTCTTTTTGTTGTATTAGCACGATGAGAGCACTATAATGTACTTTTGACTCTGTTGACCCTCTGTAGGGCTTTAACTTAATTTGTATCATTTTCATCAGTGTTTGTATTTCTTTTTTGTATTTATATGTGCTATCTGGTAGGATGGAAGAGAAGGCCTTATGGCCTTAATCCTGTCAGATTAAATAAATTATTATTATTATTATTTAAAAAATTGAATCTTTACGTTTTGAAGATTTAATTCTGTTTTTAGCTTTAATTACAATTATTGTTATTTTTTTAGTACATTATTTAGCATCGATGGATTTGGTGATAGTGAGATGATATTTGACGAGATGAGGCCGAGGATTCGCCACGTGAATAGCTTTTGCATTAGAGTTTGTGAAAACCTAGGAAAAACCTAACCAGATAACCAACCCAAGCAGGTATTGAACTCATGTCCGACCGCAACTCCGAATCAGCGACAAACGCCGCACCGCCTGAACTAAGCCGATTGCTTATTTTAGCTAATGATATATATTTTATACACATAATCCTTTATGATAACAATATATTGTGTATTTAATCGACACCATGCTATGTCGTAATTGACACGTTCAGCCAAATAGGCCTATTCTTTTGAGAGAAGGGTTGCTACTTGTGTAGTAATTTTTTCTTAATGGAAATCTGTCAATTCATCTGTTTTTATTTATCGCTGTGACCGGCAGATAGCGCTATGCTTTAATGTTCTCTCAGTTTAAGGGCCTCGATCAATACATGCCGGTCTAGACTGCCGCAGTGCTGCCCCTACAGTCCCTCCCAAAACACTCTTAACACAAGATCTGTTGCACCCGTCCAGGGTAGCCTACCATCTCCATGGCAACTGTGTCCGGGCTCAGCTACCGGATTACTTGACTTAATAATGGAATACCGACACGTTATTAAATTATTGTGCATTCTTACAAGAAAACGAAACATCATTTTATTATTATAATGAAGATATAAAATAGAGGGGGAATAACTGAGGCGATGAGTTTAAAAATACAGGGACATCATTTTATTTTTACTTCAATATTTATTGTACCTGAGTTTTTGAATGTACTTCACTCCCACCCCTTCTACTAATGTCCTCCACACAGAACCAAGGCCGCATATAGTAAGCAGCACTGAGTTAGTGAGTATAGTATGTTCCAGAAATATGTTCGCGTTTTCCAGTGACTAAAGAGCTTTCAATATTTAATCATATTTTCGCACAGTCCGTTTGCCTACGTCGCATCCCGATTTCCCCCACCTGCTTCTGTTCGCCCCTCTGTAAAAGCTGGGCTGTCTTAGCTCCTTTCTGAAAACATTAATTTCTGTTAGGAATTGGACGTTTACGTAATATTATACAACGGTTTAAAATAACTTAAAGAAAAGGACTCGTTAAGTAATTAACTGTCACGTGATTTTCCCCCTTTCTACGAATCTGCGGCATAACCACTTGGACGGACAGCAGATAGCATGTCTGAGTAATTTTATCTCTGCGGGTCGGGCAGAAGTGAAGATTGAATTTACAGTACGTAAGGTACTCTTTTATAGAGTAGGTACAGAATTATTTCAACATGAGTTACTAGTACGAAGGACGAAACTGGCAATTGGAATTAGATGCAATAGTCTATAGTGCGATAATATGCACAAAAGAACTGAAGCCTGTATCGAAATGAATGGCCACCATTTTCAAAAATGTTTTTAAATATTCATATTATGATTATTTTTCAATTTAATTTTTTCTCTATATTGTACGCTGTGCTGTAGACAGTATAATGTACACTGCATAATGAATACGCTCGCATGGATAACTCAGTTCGTGAGTAAAAACACTTATTCTTAATACAGTACTGTATTTTGATTAAACAAAAACCTAATGAAAATTATCGAACTCAAAATCGCGATATTTCCTAATTTACGTCAATGGATGAACCATTTTTCTTTCCTCCTGTACCTAGTAGAGTGATCTGTTTGTGTTTTACGCCAGTATCATCGAACTCCAGTCGTGGAAGGGGATAGAAAACTGTGTTTCCGTTTCTCTAAAGGTATAGCCAGGTTAATATTAAAAATGTTAGTAAAAATAAAATGATGCCCCTGTATAAGTACACCTGACATCATTCCGCGGAAGCAATAAAAACATATATACATGTATATATATGTATATAATATATATATATAAACAAACTGCAATTGTTGAATCATTTATCACTAAAATAAAAAAAAATAGTTAATAAGAGTAAGATGAGAAAAAGAAGTTCATTATTCCCTCATACGCTTTAACATAATAACTAAATGAAATATGCATGTAGGTATAAAGTTTTCATGCAAAAGACCGAATGTGTCTAGTTTTGATACGAATGTTTACAAATATGAAGTTTTATTACAACTAAGAAATAACAGAAAATGACTCTGTCATAAGTAATGACCGAAGCAAAAATATAGTAGTTTGCACGATCGTTTTTTTTTAACAGCTATTATTGTTAGGCCTTGAAAGTCAGAATTTCCACACAGAAAGTTGTTGCTAGGGAAACCATTCTTCATGTCCACACCTGTGGAGTAAAGGTTAGCAAGTCTAGCCGCGAAACCAGGTGGCCCGGGTTCGATTCCCGGTCGGGGAAAGTTACCTGGTTGAGGTTTTTTCCGGCCGGGGTTTTTCCTCAACCCATCATGAGAAAATGCTGGGTAACTTTCGGTATTGGACCCCGGATTCATTTCACCGGCAATATCACCTTCATCTCATTCAGACGCTAAATAACCTAAGATGTTGATAAAGCGTCGTAAAATAACCTACTAAAGATAGTTATATATAATAAAAGTAATATGATACAGTTATATGAACACTTTTTAATGATTGAATAAAACTATTAAAATCGGTTAAAAACCATACATGTTTCGGAAGAATGCTCCTCCATCTTCAGTGGTAGCACCACGACGTCTTCCTTAAGCTACTTACGCGGACGAACATCTGTACTAGCGTCGTGGTGCTACCACTGAAGATGGAGGAGCATTCCTCCGAAACATGTATGGTTTTTAACCGGTTTTAATAGTTTTATTCAATCATTAAAAGTGTTCATATAACTGTATTATATTACTATCTTACTCATGAACACTGTTGCATCTGACCTAACTTATGTAATTTAACCTACTAAAATAAATAAAACCATTCTTCCTAACATAAAACTATGCTGAAATAGATCCATTACAGTTCACTTATTGTTACTTAGTTACCATTACAGTACAGTTCTGCGAAGGCTTTGAAATAATATTGCTGTAAATGTTCAATGCAATATATATTTGTATTTGCAGTTTTAAAAATATGATCGTGCGAAAAAGAATGTTGTACAATACACGTTTGTAAAGTGCATTAAAATATTTGACAAGATATGTAAATTTATACTATATGCTTGTACCTGATGCCCACAAAAATAAATAAAGATTATTTGTAATTTTTTTTCAGTCTCATTCACAGAACTCTTTTTTTCTCCATTTAAAATAAGTGTGTGTTATAACTCGTTTTCCCGGGCAGGTCTACAATTCACGAAGTAGTTTTTAGAAGCATTTTACTTATTTAACGATTACCTTAAAATAAAAGACTGTTCAGAGTAGGTAATGTAATGGAAAAACACTAATGGAATGGTGGTGAAATACTGTAGCGAGGGAGATAAACCTATCTAGTTCGTGTAGAGGGTGAAATTAAATCTCCATTAATGAATGGAGGTATGGCGGTACGTTATTGGCGAGGAAAATGAACTAATCCTCGTACCAAGAATAATCTCAATTAGTTAATGCAGTGTTGACGAACATTAATAACTGTGGACATCAACAGATACTCTGTAATAGGAAAATACATTTCCAATTCACTCGCTTAGAAATGAACATACATTTGTTTTCTATGTACACATAGAAGCTAGTACCACAGTCTAGTATATGCAGTCACGAAGCTTGAGTTGTGAGGGTGCTAGGAACACTAGACTGTGCCAGTACTATTTCGCATTGTCTGTAATGAGGCGATATTAGCGATCCTAGTGGTTAGCAACTATCTATGGATGCATATTTACTAAGTATTGAGCTTCGTGACTGTGCTAGTACTAAACCAAAGTGAAGAACAACAATGAAAAATATACTAAAAAATACAGTCTGATCCGTTTGGGTATGGATAATATTAATTTATTATTATAAAGCTATTATGATAGTAGGAAAAATTTCTTGCTGGTTGTATTATGATTACTGTAAAAGATGAGAGTTTCCATAAAATATATAACAATCAACAATGCATAATCTGAAAGGACAAATGAAAATCGTAGATGATTAAAATGGCTACTACAAATCAACAGCGGGCACAATGTGTTCTTTGATATGCTAAATTTGAGAGTGTTAAAAGAATTGAAAGGGAATTTCGACGTGAGTATGGTGTGCGTAATGTACCTTAATACGATTCCTTAATGTTGTGATATCGAAAATTTGTAGAAATAGCTTCTGTGTTAAAAAACATGCAGGAGGTCGCAGACGAAACCCAGTACGAGAAGCAGCTATCTCTTGGCTTGGCCCCCAAACTCCCCAGATCTAACCCCTCCTGACTTCTTCGTGTGGGGTTTTGTTAAAGACATTGTCTATTCATAGAAATCCAGTAACATTGATGATCTGAGAGTAAAAATTACTCAAGATTTTCAACAAATCCCCCCTCTTATGTTACAACGGACATGGGCTGAATTGCATCACCGTTATGAGTTGTACAGGGTGCGCAATGGGGGTCATTTTGAGCTCTGAGGAATCTCCCATCTTTCAGTGTTGTATGCACAAAGTTTTAACAAATAAAGTTCATTAGTAAATGTTTTACGTTTTTTTTATTTTCTCCATACTCAAACGGATCACCCTGTATAATGTAGTCTATCCTTTGTAAAAGCAAATAATCTCTTATTTCTTCTGTAGAAAAGTAAACATCGAAGCTGAATTTATTTGACGACTTTCACTACAGTGATTATTCAGCATGGATGATAAATAGCCGATAGAAAGGTTCTTCTACTTACATAAATGTACGATATACAACTTTACGTCATCCCGGAAGAAGCCATGCTAAAGAATTTGTCGCCCTTCAAAGTCTGCGAACGTTGATTGGGTTTACACCCGCTAGCCTCAAAACCAACATTTAGTATTGCACTCATTGGACCACCGAGATCGGGGGGGGGGGGGAATTAATAAATTACTTAGCTCATATTTTTCTTCTTATTTTTATAGTTTTCCAGCATTTATTTTTTCATGGAAATTGTAATGAAATGCAGCGCTGGGTGACATTCTCTCTAATCTGAAGTTTTAAAATTTAATTCACCACATTAATTACCCCCAGTTGCTCCCAGATTCTGTCATTATAAATGTGATATCCCACTCTGTAGCCTTAAAGCTGTCAGAGGATAATCCTTGAATCCGGAACACGAAAGAAGTGTTAGAATTTTCATTTACTCTTTTAGTAATATTCTTCCATCCTTTTTCCCCCCATTGTGCGTGTTTCTGATTTCTATATTTAGGTTGTTTTAGTTTACTGTTTTAATGGAACATTTTTGACATTGTTTTTCACAAAGTTTCACACAATGAAGTCCTTTATTTTGTTGTAATTTGTTTACCTTATTTTGACTATTATATAAGATATTTGTTTATTTGAATATACAATTTCTTGAACCCTATTTTACACGAAAGTACATTAGGGTTGTAGTTATAGCCTGAGTTTATATTATTATAATGAGAATTCATTTGACATGGGTAACCCAGTCTTGCTACTTAAAATTAACACTTATATCTACTACAATAATTTGAATTATTTACAAGTTCTTAAATATATTACATATAAAATTACAAAACTCTTTATAATAGCACGTTTTTGTGAACACGTTGAATAGTGGTTTGTCATATATTACGAGGGCTATTCATAAAGTAACTTCCGTTTATTTTTTAGAAACCTGTGAATAACGTTACAGAATTGGGTTACAATGCGTTTGAAGGTATACACTCTAGTTTATTTTTCCACATAGTTTCCATTCACATTGAGACACTTGTCGTAGCGTTTGACGAGCTTTGAAATTCCGCAAGCGTAGAATTCGGCCGCCTGCGACTGAAGCCAACCTACGACGCTGGTTTTCAACTCTTCGTCATCGTCAAAGCGCTTCGGGCCAAGCCACGTCTTCATGTGCATGAAGAGATGGTAATCACTATGCGCCAAATCTGGGTTATAGGTAGAGTGATCCAATACTTACCAGTTGAACTCTTGCAGTTTGGTCGCAGTACGACGTGCTGTATGCGGCCGGGCGTTGTCATGCAGGAAAATCACCCCAGAGCTCAACATGCCACGACATTTGTTTTGAATGACCCTTTTCAAGTTTGTAGTGTGTTACAGTAACGCTCAGCGTTAATTGTGGCATTCCTCTCCAAGAACTCCTTCTTGGTCTCCGCATACGATCCATGTTGCTTACATTTTACATTTCATAATGATTTTTATATAAACAAACTCATGACCCACTATCGTTAAAAATGATGTTTTGTTGCGCTTTGACGATGACGAAGAGTTGAAAACCAGTGTCGTAGGTTGGCTTCTGTCGCAGGCGGCCGAATTCTACGCTTGCGGAATTTCAAAGCTCGTCAAACGCTACGACAAGTGTCCCAATGTGACTGGAAACTATGTGGAAAAATAAATCAGAGTGTATACTTTCAAACGTATTGTAACCCAATTCTGTAACGTCATTCACAAGTTTGTAAAAAATAAACGGAAGTTACTTTATGAATAGCCCTCGTACATTACAAAAATGTAAATGTCCGACCAAAATAAATCTTTTGTTTTCGAACACTGGACAATGAAACAAAAGGTGATCCACAGTTTGCTGTTTTTCACAGATGCATAAATAGCCATTGTCCTTATGTAATTTAAATCGTTCTAGATAAGACCCAAATTTCCCATGACCCGATAAAAATTGTGTCAGTATAAATAATTTGTTGCTATATAAGATTTTATGTTCCTACATTAAATGTATTATAAAATACACTTTGACTAGAAATAACGATCAGAGTATGGAAAGAGAAAACGACTACCGGTATATCTCTTGTTTTAGTCACCATGACAACAGTAATTTGCAAATAATCCGCACTGCTCTCCTCGTTATTCAATTTTCTCATTCTCCCGTCATTTGTCTTTCTCGAGCGCAAGGATGCTCTCAACTTCAGCGTAATAAAATTGCGTTTATAGTTGCTGAAACCACTACACAGTGAAGGAGCAGGAACTTTTTATGACCATCTTTTTCACAGGGTGGCTTCTTTTTAAAGGAATAGATACTTTACGATTTCCGTTCAACATTGCGTCTCAGATACCAATTTTCTTTGAGTAGTACTTAATAGAAAAATATGTTTAGCCTGGTTAGTGGAAGAAGAAGTGATGGGATTTGTGAAGAATAAAGCTGGATACTTATAAATGCCGCAAAACAAAAAAGTAATAATGGAATACTTATAAATAATCCCAGTAGATAGTCTCAACAAATGTACGAAATTAGAAGCAGCACGTGTGACATGTTCTTTGTTTTATGCAGTGACATACGAGCATGATTCATAGATGCCGCTAGTGGTAGTAGACAATGTTGCCATACCTACTGGTTAAGCAGAAAATTTCCTGTTTTTCCATTGAATCTACTGCTCTACTTCTTTCTTTGTCAAAAGTCTGAATTTCTCCTTCGTTTTTGGTATGCTGCTTTCACTTAGTTCTATACTCGTATTTTCAATTTATTACATATAATATTATGTCACCATGTCTTACTTTTGCATCTTATATACAAGTCAAACAATGTTTTCATTTGTCCCCCAACGAGCTAGAAGTATATTCTTCTAGCTCGTTGTGTCTCTCTGCTCATAACGCGTCCCCACAATGATGCTTAAAGACCAACGAGTTAGAAGTATTCTTATATTTAGCTCGTTGTTAAAGGCACAAGAACACGTGAAACAGTGAGAGAGAAAGTGTAGGTAATGGTATTTTTGTGTTACATATCGTGCACAGTGATCTTTTAAAATGAGTGAAAAAATCCCAGCAGAAAGAAAAAAAGTAAATACTCCTTCCCAGAATTATAAATCAGAGTGGGAAAATTATGAACAGTTTAAAGGGTAGTTATGCAAAAACAGGAAAAGGAATAATTTTTCGTCTGTTATAATCGCAGCTAATGCAGTACTGTCTTTAATATCATCTTTAAAATAAATCTCTTCTATCGAAAATCGTTTTATACAAAAAAAACTCCTGATTAATATATTTTAATGGAAAACATTGTCAACGAGACATTAGTGTGTAAAAACAAAATTGCATGTCTTACTTACATACGCTGAGTAAAGATGACTAGTAATATTTAGCAAAACTGTTCCATTTCATTAGGGATGTGCTATATAGTAATATAACAGTATCATCATTCTTACAGTATACACTGTTTAGTAATTAATATTATAATAAGAAGAGAAAATTAATGTTTAATTAATCTACTGTAATCTCCTGTTTTTTTCGATGATTTTCTCCTGATATTCGTGAGTAGGTCGTGGCAACACTACAGTAGTAGTAGATTACTTAGTTCGTCAGAGACTATCTGGAGTGCACCACTGAAAGTGAAGTTTTCGTAACAGCTTGTGCATAAAATATCTCTAATCTAAACACATTTACATGGAAAGCGATCGTTTATTGGAGGAAATCTACAATTTAATTCAGTGCGGTTATACCTGGGACAACGTTATCGAAGACCCCGAATTGCCTTTTGAATAGGCTCTGATAAACATCGCTAATGGAGGGAAATTCATGAAAGCTGTGTGGATATTAATAACTTTAAACTTTCTCTACCATTGAGTTTTTACCGTGCATAAATAACGATCTACGTTATAGTTGCCTTTGTTTTCATTGCCAAGTTCACAGTAACCGATAAACCGATGGAAAAATTCCTAGAACGTTTGTCGATTACTTACATATATATGCAGTATCTTGGTGCTATTGTCACGCAACGGGGATCGAATTCTTCCTTTTTGGCACTTTAAATTCTGTTCGATCAGTCTGGAAAGTTGTAAATTTCTTGGTATACTTTAGCAGCTAAATTATGTTTGATTATATGTTTTACACGTAGGGCTACATGTAGCAGTAATAAAGTCTTTTAAAATAGCAAGTAATTCCTAGCCTGTACTAGATCAAGCCACCTCTGAACTGATGACTTCTCATCGAAATGTCTTGGTTAGTTGGATTCACGGAATTTTGTGTGAAATATATAGTGAGTTTTGTTAGCATATATTATTATTATTTTACTTTGATTTCTCTTAACATAATCTCACTACTGATTCGTTATCATCATATCATGATCTCACAGTCTTCAGACAGTCCTTATCTAGAATGATTCCAGTAGCCTATATTACATTAGAACAAATTTACAGTCGTTAGTTATCCATGGTATACGGTATTTTGTACTCATATCTTGACTACGTACGTACACATTGAAAATAATTTGCGAAATTTACAGTATCGTTGTAATACAATGTTAGCCGTCCAAAAGAAATAGGCCTTTTATAATGAAAGAAAAAGCATGAAATGCAGTGTGATGATGTATCATTTTTTCCGTACTAATGTTTTTATGAAAGTTTTGTATCATTGCATTAATTCTACTAGAAAAACATAATAATTATATATAAATTAATTTCTGCATGAATGAATCATCAGTCATATTAATTTAAACCTTTAAGAGCTAAAATTATTTTTGTTCTTAAAATGTGAATGAGTTAGCAATTAAATTAATTTAAACCTGTAAGAGCTAAAATTATATTTGTTTTTAAAATGTGAATGAATAATCATCAAATTAATTTAAACCTGTAAGAGGTAAAATTATTTTTGTTCTTAAAATGTGAATGAGTTAGCAATTAAATTAATTTGAACCTGTAAGGGCTAAAATTATATTTGTTTTTAAAATGTGAATGAATAATCAATCAAATTAATTTAAAACTGTAAGAGCTAAAATCTAAAATTATATTTGTTTTAAAAATATGAACAAATCATCAATTAAATTAATTTAACTCTGTAAGAACGAAAAATTGTATTTGTTTTAAAAATATGAACGAATCAATAATTAAATCAATTTAAATCTGTGAGAGTTAAAAATTATATTTGTTTTTAAGATATGAATGAATTAGCATTCAAATTAATTTAAATCTGTACGAGCTAAAATTATATTTGTTTTTGAAATATTAATGAATCACGAATCAAATTAATTGAAAGCTAAAATTATATTTGTTTTTAAGATATGAATGAATCATCATTGAAATTAATTTAAATCTGTAAAAATTAACAATACATTTGTTTTTAAAATATGAATGAATCATGAATCAAATTAATTTAAATCTGCAAGAGCTAAAATTATATTTTTTAAAGGTATAAATGAATCATCATTCAAAATATTTTAAATCTGTAAGAAATAACATTACATTTCTTTTTAAAATATGAATGAATCATGAATCAAATTAATTTAAACCTGTAAGAGCTAAAATTATATTTGTTTCTATGATATAAATGAATCATCATTCAAATTAATTTAAATATGTAAGAATTAACATTATATTTGTTTTTAAAATATGAATCATCATTCAAATTAATTTAAATCTGTAAGAGCTAATGTTATATTTGTTTTTAAGATATGAATGAATATTCAAATTAATTTAATCTGTAAGAGTTAAAATTATATTTGTCTTTGAAATGTGAATGAATCATGAATCAAATTAATTTAAATCTGTAAGAGCTAAAATTATATCTGTTTTTATGATGCGACTGAATCATCACTCAAATTAATTTAAATCTGTAAGAGCTAAAATTATATCTGTTTTTATGATACGACTGAATCATCACTCAAATTAATTTAAATATGTAAGAGCTAAAAATTATATTTGTTCTTAAAATATAAATGGATCATGAATCAAATTAATTTAAACCTGTAAGATCTGAAATTATATTTGTTTTTAAAACACGAATGAATCATCATTCAAATTAATTTAAATCTGTGAGAGTTAAAAATTATATTTGTTTTTAAAATATGAATGAATTAGCATTTAAATTAATTTAAATCTGTACGAGCTAAAATTATATTTGTTTTTGAAATATTAATGAATCACGAATCAAATTAATTGAAAGCTAAAATTATATTTGTTTTTAAGATATGAATGAATCATCATTGAAATTAATTTAAATCTGTAAAAATTAACAATACATTTGTTTTTAAAATATGAATGAATCATGAATCAAATTAATTTAAATCTGCAAGAGCTAAAATTATATTTTTTAAAGGTATAAATGAATCATCATTCAAAATATTTTAAATCTGTAAGAAATAACATTACATTTCTTTTTAAAATATGAATGAATCATGAATCAAATTAATTTAAACCTGTAAGAGCTAAAATTATATTTGTTTCTATGATATAAATGAATCATCATTCAAATTAATTTAAATATGTAAGAATTAACATTATATTTGTTTTTAAAATATGAATCATCATTCAAATTAATTTAAATCTGTAAGAGCTAATGTTATATTTGTTTTTAAGATATGAATGAATCATCATTCAAATTAATTTAATCTGTAAGAGTTAAAATTATATTTGTCTTTGAAATGTGAATGAATCATGAATCAAATTAATTTAAACCTGTAAGAGCTAAAATTATATCTGTTTTTATGATACGACTGAATCATCACTCAAATTAATTTAAATATGTAAGAGCTAAAAATTATATTTGTTCTTAAAATATAAATGGATCATGAATCAAATTAATTTAAACCTGTAAGATCTGAAATTATATTTGTTTTTAAAACACGAATGAATCATCATTCAAATTAATTTAAATCTGTAAGAGCTGAAATGATATTTGTTTTTGAAATATGAATGAATCATGAATCAAATTAATTTAGACCTGTAAGAGCTAAACTTATATTTGTTTTTAAAATTTTCTTAAAACGCCTTGAAATTATTGAATTGATTTTAAAATTTCTAAATTTAGTTGTACTTTGAAAGTAGTTAAAATAATATTTTAAAACTGCTCTAATTACTTTTCAGTTCTGCGTCCTTTTCTCTGAAGGCCTGTGATTTAATATCATATTTCAGTATTTTGTTTTGTTCCATTGTTTCTACGTCATAATATTTTGTCATTGTTGGTGTATGTATCTCGTAGCTATTTAAATTAAAATAGACTTATCTGGATATGTAATTCATACCTTATTTCTGTACTTCGTTCTATCCTTGTACTTATTGACGACGCATACAATTGCCATCTCCATTAAATAAATAAATAATGCCATATTTCGTTGCACAGAAGTTAGCCCTTCTTGTCTCGCGTTTTCTGTCGTCATAGTTTGGCTGCGTGAGTGCGATCGGTCGACAACCCTCCTACTATCGATTTTTCGCAGAACCTTCAACTATTCATCGTGACATTCTTTTCGTGGAAATGTCAGATGAACAGGATTACAGCAGCAAGATATTCTGGTGGGATAAAACGCATATGAAAAGTGCATTTATGTTGTGCATTTGTTATCTTCATTGCTGTAAACAATGTAGCAATAATTTTTCGTCAGCGAGACGTGCGATAAGGTAGGGTGATATACAGCGCACACAGCTGCCAGTTCTGAGAAGTCAAGAATAAACCGGTCACATTCAATTTTCATCTGGTGGGCGAAGGAAGTGCTGTATTCAACTATTCAGTTGGGAAAACCCGGCGCACTGTCATTTTGCGCTGGGCACGCAATAAAGCGTAGATATACTGTACAGAGTGCATCTCTTCCGAGTACACGTGTCTGTAAATGTTGGGCTACGTCAAATTACAAGATAAATATTTTACTGACCATTTCTTGTTTGTTGTCTATACTCGACCTACAAGGGGAGCAAAATTGTAACGTTTCGGCATGAAAGATTTTTCTGTAAATCCTGGCTTAATTCTTTGTACCACGGAAACGGAAGTGCAAGATAAACTTTGTGCATCGGGGTTTCCTATGCAATCAGTCTCGCTCCATTTTCTACTAAATTTTAATACTGTATGTATGTATTTTTCTACGCTGAAAGTGGGCAAAAATCTGGTGTCAAAGATAACTAGAGCCCTGCCTACAATTATCAAGCACCCACAACAGTGTACATAGCTGCGTATAGATCAGAGGCAATTAAGCCCCCCACACTCACAGTTCAGATCTGCCTTCAGTGAGTAAGTCAGTCAACATACGGAAACAAAAGCAAGTAGTCAATGGACATAATAATTTTGTATTTCTTGATTTGTTGTATTATTGTAATTTTCTCCATTTATTTATTTATTTTTTACTTATTTAATTTATTTGTTTTCTAATTGATTTATTTTTATTCATTTATTGATTGATTTACGTTTTATTCATTTATTTAATTATTTTTATTACTTTTTATTTATTTATTTACTTTTTTATTTTTTAATTAACTAATTAATTAATTAATTAATGTATTTATTTATTTATTTATTTATTTATGTCCTTTTTTGTGTGTACATACATAGGCTGTGTCCAGTTACAATGTTCAGGTCTAAAACAAGTATTCATAATAATTAATATCTACAATCTGGCTCGATTATCTAATTACTAGGTATGGTAGACTCATTCCTCAACTATTACATTATGTCCATTTGCGGCGTTTACCTCTGAAAAATTCCCTTAAGTCACTTTTACGTATCGATGAAAAACGGGGTGAGACAAGTGGCAGCAGGTTTCGAGCTCACATAAACTCTTTCTCACAGCTCCAAATTCCTTGCAAGAACGCGCGATTGCATTACTTGTTAAGTGTTTCTCCTCCCGTCCCCCCCCTTCCGTCACTCATATCATGTACTCATTTTGTCTGTGGTAGTAGTATTTATTTCTTACATTTATACTTACCGAACCTCAAATTACATACCAAGAAATAAAGACGTTTCACATAATGCGAGAGGTTTCATTAGTCTCCTGTCACTTTTATTTGTCACCTCATTTGTTATTTTACTCATTTTACTTCTTCTTGTATGTGAAACTTCGACTAAAATGTCTGTCACATGGCCAACATTTGAGCAGTTCAACATTTTTTTCCCTTCAAGATTTCCTTCTTCGCCATTTCTGTAATTTAATACTTCTTTAGTAACTTACAGTGATTCATTCTGTTAACATGACTCATCTGTTTTTTTCTACACTGAATTACCGATTCATTATTTTCCGGCAGCCAATCACGTTGCAGGTCGGCTACATTTAAACGTGTGCGTCTTGTCAGTCGCTGCTGATAACGTTATGCACTTCCTAAGACTCGATAAATACTTCATATAATTGCCTGCCATTTTGGTTCTTTCCTTGGCGTTCGCAGAAAGCACACGAAGACGTTATTTGCCGCTCAGTTATTTGCTCAGTTACAGTGATTTTGATTTATTATCATAGGAGCTACGACATGATAATGTTTGACGGTGTTCCAAAGAGATTCCTCGTCTGGTAGCTCGGCAACGAAAGAATAAAAATAACGAACGATACTACCTACCTAGACTTTACAGAGCCTTCACTTCCTAAGGCGTAAGCAAAGAGGAGGGGAGGAGTCACGCCGGAAATAACAGCGACGCGACTATAGTGGGCTATATATTTCACAGTTGTCTGTAATGGAGTATTAAAAATTTGTTTTGATTATAGTGATACTGCAGATCTGGCTTTCAGGTATACTTCGGTGTGAAACTGATTCACACTGCCTGGAGAGAAAAAAAAGTTTTTTTTTTTTATTTACCAGTGTATGAAATGATACATCACATTCAAAACAATATTCTTGGGGACCTAGCTCTGATACAGTAGCCAAATTCATGTATGTGTACATTACACATGTTTACAACATGTTTTTAATAATCTAGTATTATATTAATAGTTTGTTAGTAAATTATAATTTACGTACGTGGGGTAATTTGGGTATAATTATAGATTAACTGGTAACTAACTTAGTTTTCGTTCCAAATCATGCCACGTGAACAAATTATTATGGATTGGTGCAATACAAATAAATTTCCGAAGTGTTTTCTGTCCCTGATTGTAATGGATGATATTTTAAATTTACAAAATAAGCCTTATCAAGAACTTATGTATTGGCTCAATTTTTTTTTTATTTTGTTAGGTCTAATTAAAATTTTGAAATGCCTACCTAACCTCTACATTCTATTCTAGGATACATGCACTAACCTATGTTTGGGATAATTTGCTTTTATAAGGACTTCAAAGCATGTTTCACTTCAATAATACACATTTTAGACTACCGCAATTTCCCCATCCATGGTGTAGATTGAGTATAGATAAACCTAGGGTTATCATTATGATAAGAAGAGGCCAATATACTTCAACGTGCAGGCCATGGGTCTATAAACTTAAAAAGACTTTTATGCCAAATTATGCCAACCAACCCCCTATATAGGGTCAAAGCAAGCCTAAGGTCAAAGAACCGCCTCAGATTCAACCCTCGGAAACCCAAACCAAACCACTCCTCTACTTCAATTCAATTGATGTAATTGCCATTAGTCTAAATGAATAACAAACAGAAATCTATGAAAATAACCATTTACTTCCGGCGGAAGGTTTGTAGTGTTTTCACTACTCCTGTTCAAGCCGATTAGCGTTATCGCGTACCGCTAGATAGCCTATACATTGGTGCTGTAAGTGCTCCTCGCACGTGTTACCACGGAAACACTGTCTCGTGTAAAATATGCTCAAGAATACGGGAATTTGCTAATGTATCTACTGGCGGGTGAAGAAGATAGGGGGGCCTGGTTGCTAGGCAACACGCTATGGCAGTTGCACCACTTTTGTTTCATTAGGGAATAACATGGACTTGCGACAAGCAAGAAAATACTGTAGAAAACTGAAGTCATTCTGGGTAGCTGGGTAGAAAGAATCCAACACTTACTTTTCAGCCGTAGAGTTCATGAACTTTACTGTAAATAAAACAAACTTTAAACGTGAAATGTGGGCGAAATGGATTCAATATGTTATATGAGAGGATGAATACAGATTAGCCTACTTCTACAAATGTTGGACAGCAGACCGAAATGGATAAGAAGATTATGAAATCATTGAAACGTTTAAGGGGATTTGAACGTGAACGCATGGAAAATCATTAAAATTTGCTAAACTTCAGATACACAAATAGTTGTAGTCACAATCTATTTTAAATTTAAAGCGTTATAACGGATCATTTAGGAATATTTTAAGGATGAGGCAACTTTCAAGTTCATAGTTTTTTCTTTACTGATTATTAAATATTACGTACGTCAAAAGTACTTTTAAATTTGCGTATACGAGCTTAAGTACACACACATAAAAATACATTACACAACGAGTTTATTGCTAGGGACTGTACTTTGTCCCAGGAAGGTTGGAGATTTTAAGTGGACGAAGCCCGTGTATCAAGCAAGCCAAGTATTTGACTGACGGCTCATGTGACTTGTTTGGTAAACTGGGGCACAAGAACAATTGAATTGCTTTAACAATTACACTAATATTTACCATTTGAATTTATTTACGCTATATACACTAGATTACGCTATTTTTACTATTTACACTATTGCAAAGAATGTAGACCTACATTGATCGAAAACTATTTATATTAAGTTTATGTACAGTATTGTGTATTGTAATGCAAAGTATTATATTTGATAATACTATAGCCTACTTATTTTACATATTATATACAATAGTGTAAATAATGTTTGATCAGTGTAAGTCTTCATTCTTACAATAGTGTAAATAGTAAAAATTGCGTATTTTAGTGTACATAGCATAAAGGGCTGTCAGACATTGAATATTTTCAAAAGCGGATTGTCAGGAAGACTGCTTTTCGTCTCTGGAATATGATCATTCTTAAAATATTACTTTTGTAGAATATTTATTTTTAATATATAAATTTCCCTTCATTGTGGTAATCATTCCTTCCATCAAAATTGTCTTATTTAACACTAAATTGTAATAAATTGTTTAACTCTTAGAAATATGTGTAATTAAACACATCTACATTTTGGTCTTACTATTATTATCATTGTTATTATTATTGTTTATATTATTATTATTATTATTATTATTATTATTCCATTGTTTTCTTTATTGATGTTATTTATATTTGCTATGTATTTTTATACTAGTTGAGAAGTAGAGAAGGTCTTATGACCTTAACTCTGCCAGTACCAGTAAAAATAAATGAATAAATAATTTAAATTGTAGCAAAGGTCATCGCAGCAGCAATCTTTATTATTAGAATGCATTTTCAAGTCTTCGGGGTCTAGTTTTTAATCATGAATATAATGTCAACTGGAGCGCAAACAAGATGCTAATGTTCCCTGATAGTACGTGTGCCACGCGCCAAACATGACGTCACGTCAATATTGTAGTCTCTGAACAGCTAGCCTTAATTCCGTACGCCCTGGGACAGAATGCGGTCCCTACTTATTACTACAAAGCTTACGACACAGGAAACCGTCTAAAGTTTTGGAAAAATTTGAAATAATATGGATTACCGACAAAATATATACTAAATGCAACAAAACCAACGTGTTATCAAAATATAAACATAGCCATTTGGAATAATTAACAGAATGCATTACCTGAAGATATGGAAGTGAACAGGGGCTGAGGCAGGGTTGTGGATTATCTATAGGAATCTCAGACCTTGAGTGATATTTATTAGGACTATAAAATAAAAATGTAAATCATATATCCCTAAAATTCGCTCACAAAATGTTAATAATTGTATATTTATGAATACTTAACCTATTCAGACATTGTGAAGTCGAAATATATGAATAACGATTACTGAAATAAAGAAATTGAATGTTATTCAGTAATGCCAATTGAGAAAAGCGAAATACAGGTTTAAAAATGTTAATTACATGTACTGCGCTTTTCTCTTGTTATTATAACAGAAATACGTTTTCATTGTCCGCTGAAATCATAATTTAATTTAAACATTTTATAGTATAATTACAAATAACCTGATTAATACATTAATTAAATAAACAATTGTTATGAAGGAGTGTCATTTTCTGTAGATACAATGGACATGGAATTAGAAAACGAAGATGTAGATGTGGAAGTAGGATTTCGCACTGGATTCATGCACATCGATTTCGTGGAAACAGTTGGCGGCACTGACTAAAAAAAACGATCATGCGAAAAATTGATAGTGATAAATCGAGCAGCAGAAATTATCGCGTGTATGACTGTGATTGGTTGAAATTCGAAATTTCATTACACTTCATTGGCCGAAAATGACGTCATATAAACGAAATAGTCACATATTGTTCTATCTCTATATTATTAGGAAATTGGAGGATTGTACAAGTAAGAACCCCAGTGGTATTGAAGTGTGATGTGGTAAAACAATAAATTCTATACTATTTACTGATGATCAGATCCTTACTGTAACAACAGACGATTCGTTACAAAAGATATTACACTTCCAAACAATATAATTCAATATTATAATTTTAAAACATCACATAAGAAGACGAAATCTATCGCTATGGATGGTAAACAAACACGAGGATTTAAAATATGAAAAATTAATAGGATAATCGGTCAAGTAAACACATTCAAATACGTAGACAGTACTATTTTCTTTACAGTAATATAGCATTGACGTAGAAGAAAATATACAGAAATACAACAGGTTAATTGGATGTATATAAAGACATTTTGGAAAGTATGCGAGTAGAGATGTAAAATCAAGAATGTATAACATATGGTCTAAACTTGCCCTGATACAGTAGTAGAGTTTTGACTTTAACACAGAAAGAAATACATGCTTTTCTATTACTTCTACTAGCAAAAATATTTCTTTTTTACTCTTCCTCTAAAATTTCTCTTCAAAATCAGATTCGACAACAGAAACTGCGAGAGACTTTGAAAAGTACATATATGAAATAATAATGTTATATCTAAAAGTGGAGTACAGGAGTTAAGAACAAACTCAAAAGTAAGATAGTTTACTCAGTTCTTGTGTCTTGTGAACTTGCAGTACTTGAAAGTCTTCAAATAAGTAATGGAAAGGTCGATTTCGATGTGGAACGAGGGGGGATTTTGTGTACTTTAACAAAGGGAAGAAAACTTATATGAAGGGAAGAATATCGTGTTACAGGCAGGAACTGAAAGTACTGTATACATTTCTCAAATTACTAAAGAAGTTACAACGCCATTTACAAACACATTCTGTGTTTGTCTAAAACATCGACAAGACAAACAATGCAAGACTTTATTGGCAGACCAAATGGTAAGTGAATTGAACATATGACAGCAAGGAAGTACTACAAACATTGGAATATTGGAACATTAAATGATTGCGAGAGTAAAAAGTCTGTAAAAATATGGAAAATAATACATATTATAATGTTGTAATGTACATGAAAAAGTGGAATATGGATAATAATTAATGAATATTAATCAGAGATAAAAAGATTTGAAGTTAAACACAAAATTAGGCCTAATAATGAAATATAGCAATGATATTAGAGGAGGATTGGTTAGATTGTAGACGAAAGTGTTTCTAAGTAAGGGTAATGTAGACAAGTATGGATAGTTATCAGTAGATCCCGGATGTTTGGTAAAATGCCTTTTCTACTGGGTGGAAGTAAATCATTATTTTCGTAGATATAAATGTGATTTGGGGTAAGTCAAAGTGATAGGGTCAATTTTTAGTTTGCGTTTTTAAGGTGTTTCCTACTAATTCAATAATAAATGCCTGAATTTGAACTTTAGTTCATATTTTAGTGTTTTATATTATAAATATTGGAAATTATTTGTTGTGAAATATTATAATCAGCTAGAATTTCAAGTAATTTATTTCTGTTAACTGTCTTTCTCAAATCCATGAAAGCTATATGAGTTTCCGTATTAAATTTCTTAAGTTTCTCCACCAGAATGTTGTGTGTGAAATAGCAATCACAACAGGATTTGCCATGCGGAAACCATTCTACTCTTCACTAATTCTGTCCGAATTGTGTTTATTAAGTTTATTCTTGATTATATTTGTATAAATTTTGCATCCAGAATTTATTAAACTAATGCCTCTAAAATTTACACAATCTTTTCAGTGACCTTTCTTATGAATTGGAATTGCTATAGATTTTGATCATTTTGCAGGTGGTTGATCTCCATTCCAAATTGTGTTAATAAAATTAAGAAATCTTTGTAAGAATAGTGGTATAGCATATTTAAATAGTTCCACATTAAGGGTATAGGCCTATGTACGTGAACGACCACAAATATTATCAGAAAATGCAGGCTCTAAATTTCTGAAATTTTATAAGAAAATGAACTCACAATTGGACAAATATTACAAGGTACCACAACAAGACGTATTAGAACTTAAATATCCGATAAAAGTATAAAAAGGTTACTAATAATATCTTTTTAGAATTCACTTTTTACTTTAAATTAAATTTTCCAAAACTTAGAAATTTTCTCACATATTATTTTATAGCTCCACAACCAATAGAGATAGAATTCTGAAATTGTGTACACTGATTTACCATGCATTTATGCAAAAGGTAGACTACAATAATGCCCATTTCTTTGAAAATAGAAAAATTAGATCACAAAACTTTATGTAAATTTTAATATATTTTATATAAGACAAATAAAAAATTTAATGTAATAAAATAAACAACTCTACATGTCTGAGAGTAGTCTACTTTTCAGAAATGAGTGTTCATTGCATGCAGGAAAAATATTAAAGATGTCAGAGAGACCATAACAATGTTATGGTTACCAAACCATGTAACTGCAGAATTTTTTTTCATACTTTGATAAAACTGGTTTGAAAAATATTATTAGTAACCTTTTTTATACTTTTATAAGATATTTAAGTTCTAATAAAACTTGTTGTGGCACCTTGTACTTTTTATCAAATTGTGAGTTCATTTCCTTATAAAATTTTATAAATTTAGAGCCTACATTTTGTGATAATATTTATGGTGTTTCATGTACATATACCCTTAATTGCATCTTCTGAGGCTTTATTACTTTTCATATTTTAATAGTTGTTATTAGTTGATCGTGATATCTTCAGTTTCTGTGTTTTTTAATGTGTTAAACTAGCAATTGTTTCTTATTTTAAGTTCCCATAGTTTGGCCATGTACAATAGTGATGCAGTGAACGTAATCTAAACAGGTCAATATAGAGATGCCCATAAGGAATATGTATATATAAAAAAAACAATTTTCGTATTTTTTTCTGTCTCCGGTGAACTGGTTTTCCAGGTCGAAATGACCTGACCTACAAATGAGTTGATAAGGTCTAGTGTGCTACTTATTATGCATCAGTTATGGGTCTTAAGGACGTGGTCGTCATGACAACAGAAGCAGGTCAGCTTGTGCGTGCGTGTCATATACATGACTGATTGGCACGGGGTGCAAGCGTGTTTTCTTTGGAGAATACGGTGAAATTATAGTGATGAAGCACAGGCTATGAGAACTGCAAATTATTGCGATGCTCTGATGTTTAGATCACGTGTCCGAAACCTTCACACTACTTACATCTATTGCAAGTCTGTTGGAAATGCATGTGACTTCTGTAATTGAGAATGTTAGTGGCAAATGCAATGTAATAATTTACGGATTAAATTGAATAATTTTCTTTAAATCTTCCAGAATATTATTTTATATAAAGTATTTCCAAATGTACGAGTATAAATGTTTTATTACAGATAGGTGAAAAATTTGTTATTTTATTAGTTGTTTGTTCTTACTTTTATGTTATTACTAGTGGCTTGTGCAGCAAATGCTGCAAACTAAGTTCTTTAGACGTTCAAATAAAAATTTTCAGATTTATTTTCAATGAAGAATACCAGACATTTTGAAAGTTATTTGCTTCCACAATAATGAAGCATACTCCCTCTGAATGTTTTTTTTTAATTCCAAATACTTTTTCTTGAACCTATCCACCTTCAGTTTTTGAGTTTTAACGCAAAAACGCAAGTAACAATGTCAGGACGATCAGTGGGTTTTTCATGTGGGAGTAAAGAAATGGCTATTTCAAGTCATTGTGGATTGTAGGTGAAAGTTAAAAAAAAGTCAGGTTTGCTGTGCTTTCGAACAATAGACAATATAGCATCTTGGTATAGCTGCTGCATGTTTCGTGAATTACCTTTCAATGTAGAGGCTAGAATCATTTTATCCTGCTAAGAGATCTTGCTGAAATGATCGGGAGACTACAAAATCTTGTAGGCCTTTTATTTTATCAGTAAGTAATACCTTTTAGTATTTCCTTAGAAACTCTAATTTTTGCGCTCTCTCGAGACAATACTGAAGAGAATCACGCATATAAAATATCTACACCACACCGCCATTAAATATATGAAAATGACCCAATGCCACTTGATTAATAACTATAAAAATTCATTTTTCATAACAATATTATTATCTTAGGTAAGTTTTATAGTTTTCAGTAACATATACTATGTATACTATATAGCCGCCACTCAGTAAATTATAGAAATGAAGATTTAATTTAAATATTCTCTACTTATATAACCCCAAAACGTTTCACTTTCATATCATCAATATAGCATTAATATGTATAATTAATGAAAAATAGTCACATCATGGGATTAACTATAATATTTCACTTCTAATGGTAATAATGTCATCAAACCACCTCAAGTTTTGTAGTTTTTAATAACCATACACAGTTGTACTCAGAAAATTACAGACCACAGAATCAGACCTGTAAATTATTTTAATAAGTCTTGAAGTTTTTAATAACCAATTAAATTTGAGCTCTAAATATGTCAGCAATCTTGCAGATCATGACCTTCGTGTAATATTGTTTACTGTAGTGTGTGTTTTGTTTTATTCTGAAAAGCTATTATTTCTCAAAACTGACGACAGATGGATTTTGGAAAATAGGAAAAGGATGTAGGAAAATTGACTTTTCACTGAAAACTACTATTTTTCTGAAAAATTTTAGGTTCCAAGCTTCGAAATGGGGGGGTCATTTATTAAAATCCGTTCAGCCGTTTTGCCGTAATTTCCATTACCAGTTCAAATTATATATATATATATATATATATATATATATATATATAATACTCTATTTAGGCTATTTGATTACAGTTAATAGAACTACATAGGTCCTGGCTTTTCACTTTGGACATCTAGTGGAAAAAACGGTTTGGGATAGATTTTCTTGTGCTACTCCCTCTTTCTTTATCGCGCGACATAATGTTTATATAAATCATCCTTATCACCGATGCAGTAGCAATTATTCTAAACTACTGAATATTTATATAAAATAATATTCTTATCACAGACGCAACAATATAAGCTATGGCATTTTCCTTTAGAACAGTAGTGTAAGAGTTGTAAGCTCCAAAACCGGTTTTGGAGCTAGAGAGTGCAGTGGGAGCGTGAACTTGCTTATGCTTGTGGAAACACCGGAGCACGCAACGAGTCATAGTGGAGCGCTCCGCTCCGTTTAGTCTGTCTGACAACGCTTCTCTAGAATCATCCCTGTCGGAGACGGAATAGCAATTGTAAACTACTGAATATTTCTATAAAATAATTCTTTCTAAAAAGAAAATAATTGCTTTAGCTATAAATTCAATTACTGAGGGTGATGCCAGTGGATATCTGTGCGTATGTGCATATATGTAGACTATGTATGTATGTGAATGCAAAATAAAATATGAGAAATTGAATTGATCTTGAAAGAAAAGACGAAAATAATTACCAGTGACATAGTGACGTAACTCATATCCAAAGAAACAAAAGACGGGAGAAAAGCGGTGGACACGGGCACAGGACATGGTTCCTAATTCTTGAAGTAAAGAACGAGAATGAAAAAGTGGGAGAAGAGATGAAGATGAAGTGTTTTAGGCGAACATACAAACAAACTGTAGTGACTTGAGAGCATTGTGAACTCCCCTATCTAAGAATGGACGGGCTCTTTAGAATTCGTCTGCTGTTTCCGAGAACTGAGCTATCTCCATCTTTGGCATTCGCGACGGAGAGGAGTTACGTCAATATGGAAAGCACACAGACCGCGTAAAGACAACGAATGCTGCGAAAATTGGACTTCAGTTCCGAGAAATAAGTTTTCCTCCTCTGTTCGAATAACTCCAGCCGTAGTTCGGTAAGCAGGTATTTGTAAGCAAAATTGTCTGCGTTTGATCCAGGGTAGAGCCTGATATATGTGTGGTGGAAAACGCGGCTATAGCCCGATCTTCTCCGATAATATCGACTTCTCTCGACCTCAGTCCACTATAGCTTCATTTCTTCGAGTACAATCTCGTCAATTCTGGATTTTTTTGTAACTGGAAAGAGACGTAAAACTGACAGTAGAAATTAAAAATGGAATGTAACAAATGTTTTTACATAGAAATCTTGTTGTGGAGAGCATCTAGCCCGATATTTCGATTTTGTTTCCTGACATTATTTCCAGGCAAACAAAGGGACATGTATTAGCTGCCTTTCTACTTAATACTATCAATATCATCATTAATATCTACTATCATTATCATTAACATTAATTCCTACTCTTATTATTACACTTTCAATTGCTTAGTATACTGGGTGTTCATTTCAAAGTGTGCCATGACGTCACTCTTGTGAGTCAGCGATTTGAAGCGAGTTTCATCTTTTATATCAGAGAGGTTGCCTATTAATCAAGGCGTTCAATCTGAACTTGAGAACGTGTACGATATAACTTGGACGTCATAGCAACAGATGGCGGTCTGTACGGTCTGTGTGCTACCATAACCTCTTTCGAACTGTGTTTTGCGCGGGCAAGTCGTACGCACACATCATCGGTTGCGTACGGCAACATTCCACAATACAAATCAAATTCTCCGTCTCCATGTTGACTGTCGAAGTTAATGTCAACAAATACGTAAGTAATCGTCTTACCCCTCTCCACATATCCCGACAGTAAGAAAAAAACTCACCTCAGTACGTGTTTCCAAACAGTTCACATTCCTGCAACTACCGTACGTATCGGTAAGTACTCTTCAGAATGAACGTCGTACTTGCTATGCAACTTCTCTGGCACATACGTAATACGCCTCTGTGGAAGTATAGGAAGATTGAATTCTCTAGGCTCATCGACTAGCTACATGACGGCATACAGCGATCCATGACACACTTTGAACTGAACACGCAGTAGAGTATGTTTCACATTTCCTTTACAACAATTTTATAATAAACTTTCTAAATACAAGGAACTCAGTGGCACAATCAAAAGAACCTTTTTGAAAAGAGTAGATATCGTTTCGGTATTAGGCAATACATTTACATCGACATTATTTCACGTTTCTGGAACGTGAATATTTAGGACATCTCAATGCTAGAGTTTTGAAGAACAAATTATATTCTTAAGTCAATAGGTAAGATTACTTTACAATCTAGAAAATGAAGCCATCTGTTGCAAGTTAAATATGAAGAATATCTTCACCGGCGATACTTCTAGGAAAATTGTTGTGGTCATGTGACCAGATCGCAGAAACACAGTGACGGCGTCTGAACTAACGCAAAGAGAAAAGCGAAGTACGGTATCTAAAGGGCAAATATCTCTACGTTCTCTTGCTTTACTTCTAACGTATAGTAGGGTAAACATTGGTAATTTCGTGATGATTTAATGAAAACTAATTTAAAATGCAAATGTGTAAATATATACTTATTCCGATTTTTTCATCTAAAAGACGATAACTTGCTGTACAAATCTGGAGATATGAAAGATTGGATACTTTCTTGAATATGTGCCAAAAACCACTTTTACAACTTAAGCTAAAAGGTTGGTTATTTCGTGATAACCTTGGTAATTTCGTGATATTGCATTGATAATTTCGTGAGAGGTAGAAGAATTGTGGGAAAATTCATTAAAGTCAAATGAAATTCTTATTTATTGTTACAAGACTTCAAACATAGTAATTCCGTCTAATATTCATAGCAAGAAAGCATATAAATACATATCAACACATAATAAGAATGAAATCAAAGTAAAAATTGAAATTGAAAAGTGATCTTCTTTGCCCTGAAAGGGTGAACACTTTTATTACGGACTTTACTATAGCCTATATTACTAGGGTAACTCCAAAAGTAATGCATAACGTTTGTTTAAAAATTATATTTTTATCCTACAGCTTTGCTATTTTCACAGAATGTAGATGCATCCTTAAGGAACAAAATGTCACTTTTCCACATAATCCCTGTCCCTTTCAACTGCCTTACGTAACCTAGGAACGAGGGCCTGTAGACCAGCACGGTAAAAGTCTGGACCAACACGTCTGAGCCACTCTTTAGCAGCGTGCACAAGGGAGTCATCTTCTAACCTCGTTCCGCGAAGGGATCCTTCAGTTTACCAAAGAGATGGTAATCGCACGGTGCCAGTTCAGGACTGTAAGACGGATGTTTCAGTGTTGTCTATCCGAATTTTCTGATCTGGTCTGTGGTCTTGTGACTGACATATGGCTGTGCGTTGTCGTGCAATAGCAGAACATCCTGCTTCTCCGATGTCGTCGAACACGACTCAGTCTAACTTGAAGTTTCTTGAGAGTTGCAACATACCCGTCAGAATTAATGGTGGTTCCGTGTGGCATGATATCCACAAGCAAAAGTCCTTCTGAATTGAAACACACAGTAGCCATAAGGTTTCCTGCCGAAGGTGTACTTTTGAATTTCTATTTCTTTGATGAATTTGCATGATGCCACTCCATTGTCTGCCTCTGTCTCCGGTCCAAAATGGTGGAGCCATGTTCCATCTTCTGTCACAATTCTTGCAAGTAAATCACCTAGCACTTATCATTGACAGTTAGCATGATAACAAATAAAACAGAAGCTACACTGAACCCATTGCGTCTCCGTTTTCTTTTTTGTTATCACATCTTGTCTTCAGATTTCTAAAATTCCTATTGTAACACATTTTATACTATTTTAAAAATTGTAACACTTAATGCTCAACAAAATTTCGCCTCAAACAGCTAAGATTTCTATCAGTAAAGCTAAGCCTATATGGCGACTACAGATGTATCTAAAATTCCAAAAACATTTCCTAAAATTTGATGAAGATACAATAAATCTTTGTACCAAATATCATATGCTTACCTTTAGTAATAAGCCTGTAATGTAATTACAAACATCCACAAAATTTGTATGCCTGAGAAGTCGACGCAAACTTGCTCTCTCCAAACATAAAAGCTCACTGAAGCAACTACAATAGTCACACAAAGCTTAGCTGTATGTGTCTGGAAACTGGACAACATATGCAATCCCTTGGCGGAAATTTGGATCTCGTAACACCATTGGTTAGTTCACAAAAGAGCAAAGAAAAAGTATCACGAAATAACCACTGCCACGAAATTACCAATGTTTACCCTAAGTTAAATATCTGAATTCGTTTCGAGCATCTGTCTCTGTTTTCTTATCTATTATTATGCATGCTTGGAGCTCTGTCCTATGTCTTTCCTTTGTAACTGAATTATTTTCACAAAATCTATAATTAAAACGCTGGAGTTTATTATGCAACTTACTGCTGTTAAAGAAATCGTGTAGGTCTGAATTTTCCATTGTACGATAAATTAGGTATTATTATTATTATTATTATTATTATTATTATTATTATTATTATTATTATTAATTAGAGACACAAAAATACAAAATTTGAAAATTGAAAGACAAATAATTATACGAGATTAGGACGAAATGAAATACTTAGTAGTAAAAATAAATAAAAATGAAAATTATGATGAAGAGTTTAAACATTGTTAATAAAAGTAAATTTGCTATATCAATTTAAATGGAGTATTATGGGATAAGAATATAACACCAGGAAAACAAAAGAGCAGAAGTTTGGCCATTGAAGGAAACAAATAGAGGTAATATGACCATTGAAGGAAATGAATAAAGCTAAATTAGTGGCAACAGAAATTATTTTTTGGCGTCGAGCTGCCAGAAACTCAAGAAGAGAAAAGATTAAAAATTAAGTTATTAGGCAAAAAATGGGAGTCAAACATACAATTCTGGATGACATTTCAAGAAATAAATTGAGATGCTATGGACATGTCGATAGGATGAATGGACACAGACTTCCCGAAAGTATATTCGAGTGGACACCAGAAGCAAGAAGGAAGAGGGGAATACCAAGAATTTTTAAGGTGATCTAATCCACTCCTGTGGAGTAACGGTTAGCGCGTCTGGCCGCGAAACCAAGTGGCCCGGATTCGAATCCCGGCCGGGACAAGTTAACTGGTTGGGGTTTTTTCCAGGGTTTTCCCCTTAACCCAATATGAGCAAATGCCGAGTAACTATCGGTGCTGAACATCGGCATTATCACCTTCATCTGATTCAGACGGTAATAACCTGAGATGTTCATAAAGCGTCGTAAAATAACCTACTAAAAATAATAAAAGATGATCTGTGCCGCGATAGAGGGAAATGGAGAAGGACTATTGAAGATGTCAAAGACATTGAAACCCTGATTTATTATTATTATTATTATTATTATTATTATTATTATTATTATTATTATTATTATTATTCTTCTTCTTGAAAAAAACCTTGATACTCATAATTTTAGAATAGTAATTATTGGCGATTTCAATTGTCCTGGTATGGATTGGTCAACTGGTTTTAATCTTAAAGATACTCATTACTACTCTAAAATTAAGTCCAGTGATTTATATTCCTCGTCTTGCCTTCTGGGATTAAACCAAATTAATTTTACTATTCCTAGTAAAAATCTACTTGATCTTGTCTTTACTAATATGATTAACAGTACAGTAAAACTAGCCAATCTTTCTCTAGTTTTGGAGGACTTTTATCATTCATCTATCTCCATTAATCTTGAAGTATATTTGTCGCTACCTGATCACTGCCCATCTAGTACCTTCATGAATTATTCTCAAGGTGATTACTTGAAACTCTATTCCACTCTATACAATCATGATTGGAATTCCATATATCAGACTACTGATGTTAACGTTGCTACTAACTTGTTATCTCAAATTATAAACAATGCTATATCTCTTGCTGTGCCTGTCACCTTCGTAAAAAATCGCACTATCCTAAATGGTTTTCAAATAACTTGCGTATACTTATTAAGAAAAAGAACAAAGCACATAGAAATTTTAAGAAATTCAAAACTGACCACCATTGAAAATTTGAAGAATGAACCCAAGAAATTTTGGAAATATGTAGAATCTTTTCGAAAATCCAATAATTATCCCACCGAATTATTAATAAATGGGGTTCACATTGCTGATCAGAAAGAAATTGCTAATGCATTTGCTAATCAATTTAAATCGATTCAAAAACAGCCTAATTCTAATCTCTATTTGTTGGATTATAATTCTACTGACTTCTTATCCTTACTAAAATTACAGTTGATGACGTTTCATTAGTCATAAAAAAGCTTAAACCTAATAAATCCAAGGGCACTGATGGCATTCCTAATTTTATTATTAAGGGATGTTCTAATATTCTAATACCCGTTTTAACTTTTATATTTAATTTAAGTTTATTAACCGGTACATACCCTATGCTTTGGAAAGAAGCATCCATTATTCCTATCTTTAAGAATGGTAAAAAAATGTTGTTTCCAATTATAGACCTATTTCAATATTAAACAATTTCTCAAAAATTAAAAAAAAAAAAAATCCACAAACATGTTTCATTTCATGGTAAGAATAAAATTAATTCAGCCCAACATGGTTTTACTAAAGGTAAATCAACAACTACAAACTTAGTATCCTACCTTAATCTTGTTACACCTGCTGTTGAAATTCAAGGTCAAATTGACTCAATTTATATCGACTTTAGCAAAGCGTTTGATGTTGTACCTCACAATATTTTGATAAATAAATTTAAAAACTTTGGTCTCTCTTCTAACTACGTGAGCTGGTTTGAAAACTATTTAACTAATAGACAATGTTGTGTTCGTCTGGGAGATTCTCTCTCGGACCCATTTAATTGTTTATGTGGAGTTCCCCAAGGATATACATTGGGCCCTCTATTATTTTTATTATTTATAGATGACATATGTAAAAGAATAAGTTCAAACTACCTGTCATTTGCTGATGATCTCAAAATATTTCGCTCAATAAATAGTTATGCCGATTGCCAAACTCTTCAAAATGATATTAACTTTGGTCTGACAATAATGGAATGAAACAAAAACTTTTGTCATTTCGTACTCACGAAAAACTACTTCCATAAAATTTAATTATTCTCTTAATAACGTCTGTATTATTAGGAAAAATTCTATTAAAGATCTTGGTGTATTACTCGATTCTAAATTATACTTTCACGATCATGTTCAATATATTTATAATCAATCAATAAGAATGTTTGATTTAATAAGATCTATAACTTATTCTTTTTCTGCTCCAGAGTCTCTATTAATTCTATACTTTACTTTGGTTCGATCTAAGCTTGAATATGCATCTGTAGCCTGGAATTTCATTACTTCAACTAATTCGGTTAAATTGGAAAATATTCAAAGAAAATTTATTTCCTTATGTGCTTTTCGATTTATACCCAATTCCTCTGACTTTAACTATGAGATTACCTGTAAATATTTTAACTGTTGTAGCCTTTATTCTAGACGTCAAAATCTTGATTATCAATTTTTTTGCAAAGTTATCAAGGGTGATATTGATTGTGACTCCATCATAAACAATATCAGCTTTCATATTCCTACAAAAGGTTTAAGATTTCAAAAAATGTTTTATAACATAAATTCAAAATCACTTTCTCCAGTCTGTAGATGCATAAAATATGCCAATTTGCATGGGCACAATTTAGATCCTTTTAAGGTATAGTTTCGTTTTGATTATTTGTATTTACTGTTCTTGCTCTCAATTTTATTTATTTATGTTTTTGTTTATTTAAGATATTATTTATTCGTTTTTGCACCTTTGTATCTTCTGTTTGTTTATTGTGCTGAACTATAATTGGCCTCTGGCTGTTGTTCAGCACACAAATATTAATAATAAATAAATAAATATTATTCTCGATTCTTAGGATAGATCAGATAATATACTGGACTCACCAAACCGGCCCTATGAAGAATGCAAAAAGAAACCACACCTCTATTCACCAGCTTCCGAACTGATAACGTCCACAGTACAAACTTCATAAAAAAAAAACATTAACGAAACACTGTACATGTATGAACCCCTGCGGTAGCTGAATGGTCAGACCTTTAGCCTATCAACACCTCATATCAGTTTCATTACAACCTTACTCCCAGCTTCCCTTGTGATATGCTCCTCCTGCCAGGGTCGGTGAGGTGAGTCCCACACTGTAGGTCTATTTAAGGCATAACTTATTTCATTAATTCGTTTGCAAGTTTCATGTTGGAAACACTGATTTTTCTCGCTGTCGTACAAAATGGCGCTTCGTTTGTGGTGTCAATAATGATATAACAGAAACTAATGTTGTCGGAAAATTGTGTGGAAACGTAGTTTTAACACAAACACAGTCGTCTGAAAAAGTTATGTTTCATGCCAAATAGAAATCGTACTTAAGAGATCCTTTAGGTAAGACCACATACAGAACAAATCCCACAACAAGGATTTACGATTTGTATTTCACTTTTGTAAATTATTTAATGCAGTCTTCTGCCTGGGGCTCGGTTTGTGCTGTGAACCGATGTATTTCTCAAGAAGGAACTTTGGATCCAGCAGAGGAAGACGTAATTGGGTTAGAACCGCTGTAAAAGGTTTTAGAAGTTCGTCAGAGGAACTTCACGGATGAGAGTATTTTTATCTCAAGTTTAGAAGCGACGGCATTCGTCTGGATAAATTGCTGACAACAAGAAAATGATAATTACATCAGTTCTGTGAGAAAGAGGCTCAAGACGTCTTCGTAATTAAAAATGTCTTTTATTTGTGAAGCAACAGGAAATCCGCAATAAAATGAATTGCACACAACAAAATGGCCAATATTGAAAGGACACGAATGTAGTGCTTGGCAGCTTGAACAAAACAAGAAAAAAAAATCGCAATGCATTGAATATTATGCGACGACGTAGTTAATACAACGAGACGAATGCGATCCTTGAATGAAGTAAGAAAAGCCACATTAAAATCAGTCGTATACAACGAAATTGCGTATATGACGAGAAGTATGTCAGAAAAGCCTTAATAACAAAAATGAGTTACATACGAGGATTGATCTCTATGTTGTAGCCCTGACCTGTTTCTAGTTGAACTAAAATTTATACAGGGTGTTTCCGGGCTAGTGTTACAAACTTTCAGGGATGATGGGGAAGGACACATGTATCCGGAAATGACTGAGTCGAAAGTTACAAGCAAAAATAGTTGTGAGGAAATAAAATAATTTTATTCCTCTGTACACCTTATTTATGTGTACATCTTACACGTACTGTGTTCATCAGGCGTTGTTTACGTTGTCTACTTACAGTATTCCATTCAGTGCGCTGTCTGAGGGATGGGGACAGGAAACTACACTAAAGCAATGCAGATGGCGTAATGTGTAACGGATATGGTCGGTCCTGATATGCACGATTGTAGACGGCAGTGTACGTGTACAAGTTGCAGTGTCCAGTCGATCAGTCCTAGTGAAATGGAAGAGTACACGAGAGCGGAATATGCAGACATGATTTTCGAATACGGAAAAGCCAATGAGAACAGTAGACAAGCTCACAGATTGTATCGGTCAAGTACCCACGTAGTAGACATCCGACCCATACCATCTTTCCACGACTGTTCCAAAGGTTAAGGGAAGGAGGGCACGTGGTGCCAAATTACAATTCCATTTCCACACAACTATTTTTGCTTATAACTTTCGACTCAGCCATTTCCTTATCTCAAATTGATATATGTGCCCTTCCCCATCATCCCTGAAAGTTTGTAACACTAGCCCGGAAACACCCTGTATTTTGTGGCACACAAACCACTGAAATGTATTCTGGCTACATGCCAAGTTGCAAGTCTGTACATGTCCGCGTTAACTCGTAGCACATGTTCGAGTGGTCGGAGGTGCTGCGTTAGTAGAGAAATATAATCTATCGAGCAAAAATCTGTGATTAAATACCTGCAAAAGAAGAAAAGCCTCCATCTCAAATTCACGAAGATATGACAGGTAACATGATGTTCACTATCAGGGATATATTAGAGGAAACAGGCTTCTCATACCATAGTGTGCACAATACTTTGGTAAACGAATTGGACATGAAAAAAATAGCTGCAAGGGAGTGCCTCGAATGTTGATGCTGACGCAAAAACGAAAGAGCAGTGCTTTACGGGCACCATTTAATTAATTTTAGAGCAACCAAAAAATTTTTGAACAATATGTGACTATGTATGAGACATGGATTCACCAGTATGACCCGAGAAACCTAAATTCAAAGTATGGAGTGGAAACAAGGGTTCAGCGATCCCTAAAAAATTCAAGGTGCAGCCATCAGCAGGCAAGGTTTTGCTCTCTGTTTTTTGGGATGCCCAAGGTGTTATTTTGACAGACTATTTGCAGAAAGTAACCGCAATAACAGGCCTTTATTATACAAATTTAACTGAAAATTTTCGGGATGCTATCAAGGAAAATCATCGTGGCAAGTTGAGACGAAAGGTTCTTTTCCACCAAGACAATGTTCGAGACACAATCAGCGTATTCCGAATCTCACCGGACCGGTGGACAACAATGACGTCACGTTGCAGCGAAAACTGCCGAAAGGTTCGATGGCTATCATGGCGGCTGTACAAGTTGTCTGTGCTACGCTAGCAAGATTTTGCGAAATTTCCGTACTGTCATCTCGTTCAAAGAAAAGAGAGCATAAACAATTTATTTCTTGAACCGGTAGTAATAACTGGTCCGTTGACATGTTCTCTCATAAGCCATTAACATATTGTTTTTACGTTTTGCTCATTGCAAACAATACAGCAGAACACACCGCCATAACACAACAGTGCACGATGTCATTCGTCTGCTAATTCCCGCCCTATACAAGAACCAATCAGATTCACTGATGGAGACTGCCTCCACATCTGCAAGCTGATTGAACCGGTGCAACACCGGTGAAGCATCAGTGACGTCATCGTTGAAATTCGGAATACCGTGATGCCATCAGATTGCTCAGCGCTGAAATTCGGAATACAATGATTGGCTGCAACTTCAACAGCAGTACTGGACCATCCACCCTATTCACCAGATTTGGAACCCAGCGACTTCAGACTATTCCCAAAACTCAAAGAACATCTGCGTGACAAATTTTTATCCGATAATGAAGTCATTGGGTCGATTTCTAAAACACGGACGAAATCGTGGTTCCAAACATCGGCTTTTAAACCGCGATCGAGTTCTGAAGCCTTATGCGATTTCTAAAACGAAGTCGAGACGCGGTTTGAGAAGAAACCGAGGTTAGTGGGTTTTATATATGGCAACGCAGCTAAGAATCGATTTTTATTCCTGTAAACAGTCGATATTAGAAAGAAATGAACATCGGGATTAATATTTTTATTGAATTGCAGTAAGTCACATTCTTTTGTTCTCAGCTAAGGTATTGTTACAGGGAACGGATTTTTAGTTACAGAATGATATTGGCCAAATAATTAGCACAAGTCGAGAGTTTATGTTGTAGTTTATCATTTGTTCATAGCTACATTAACTACCTGAAAACCCGGTTCTAAGGAATTAATAACCTAAATATTAACTGGATTAAAATTTCAATTGAAACTAAAATGTAGTATGGTTTTATTTTCACATATAATAGGCTAGTACTACGTGAAAAGCCCAACTAGCATAAAACTTAAAATAAGAAGACAAAATCGTGTTTGCTTCATATTCTTGTAGGCCCACATGATTTTAGAGTATTAAATAAATGTCCAAAACTACTGCAAAGACTAATAATTAAGACATATCTTCTTATAGACATAAAGGTATAATTAATATAAAATATTATTATATCTTACTTCCCTCAAAGCAACAAGAAGGTGTCAACCTGCCACCTTTTGCATTTCGTTGCAGATTATTATTTAGCATTCTTGCTAAATTTTGCGTTGATTCCTTCGAAAATCGAAATATTCGCCTGAAGTTATCGTCGTTATATAGTCACAAAGGATATTCCTGTCTCTCATCACTCTAATCCAGGGATTTATTATTCGTAGACGCAAATTTTCCTTGAAATTCATCCAGCTGATCTATTATCTCCATCTTCTATGCATGAGGCCGTGGTTTTAAACCTACCCCAGCCGTGGTCTCTGCTTCAGACCATGGTTCCGAGCTATGGCTCAGAAAAATGAAAAAGACCTCGTTTTATAAATCCAAACGCGGTTTAAAGCCATGGCCGTGGTCTAGACTTCGTTTTAGAAATCGACCCATTCAGTCCGTAAACCAATAGTTTGTAGAAGTTGGACAACCCTTCTTCCAGGAAGCTGTGGAAATGTTGAAGCATCGCTGGGAGATGTGCATCAACCTATTAGGGTGCTAGGCCTACGAGAAAAAATGATATAAGATTTGTTTTTAAAACTTAAGTGGGTAAGAGCTACAGCATAGGTATCAACCTTCGTACAACAGAAGAATTAATATAGCCTGGATAGGAAGCGAATGTAATATAATCAAATCGTAACAAAACGATTGCAGTACGATATCTTCAATTTATAATAGAAGATGAATATCGTCTACGAATATAAAGTGAAAGAGAATAAAACGATTTAGCTATAACTAAAATCGTCAGTATAGCCAGAAGATGCATGTGTTTTATGTGAAAGAAAACAAATGCCAATAGATTGTTTTATACGGAGTATATAATGAATTTTTCAATATAATGTCTACATGAAGGAGTCTTCTTCATATTCACACGTTCTCCATTTGTAAATAAGTTGTAACTGAATGAAATGCGATCTGATTTTATGTAATAGCCTAGCGCAAATTTAAAACTCTTTCCGTTGGTTCATCCGAGAGGCAGCAACTATACGTTCGAATGCTTTCATTTGCTTTATCTTATCATTACCCATTGCGCCTGAGGCGATTCGAGGTTGTTTCAATGGAAAGCGCGTCTTCTCCTCTCTTTTGTCTTGTCTCCGGGCTCGGGAGCTTTCAGACATTCTAAGTGGCTGTGTATCCATGCAGCGATCTTCATCGTACCTATCGGAAACATGGATAACAATAAGCTGAGATACCCGGAGAGAAATAAATTCAATCAATTATCTTGTCAAGTTACATTTAATTAAAGTTGATATTCGGACGAACTGTGAGATGCAATAATTATAAAATAAAAACTCACCCATGTTCGAATCTAGAGTTCAGTGAAAAGGTGTAGATATAAGCATATATCTTACAGATAATATATATACAGGGTGGTCCACATAAAGTGTTACATGTTAATATTTCTGAAATTAATAGATAAAACCGAGAGCTATGTCTTCTAAATATTACTGGGGGAAGGGGTCTTCCAAACTGTGAGATGGGCAATATTTCCCCGGGGCCTCTTTAGGGGGCGCCGGGGTGCATGTTCAGATTTTAAAATGGAACCATGGTAGTTTTTTTTATATTTTTGTTCCATCAAAAAACTAAGCAACTTTTATTGAAACATTTTTTTTTAATAAATTGTTGAGCAGTTACAGGGTGTTTTTATTGAAGTATAAAGTAGTAGAATGAATAAAGAAATCAATAAATACCAATGTATTTACTTTACATTATGTCATTTAGTGCTCAAAGTAGCCTACATTAACATCTAAGCACTTGGTGATCCTTGTGGAAAGATTTTGTCTTACTTTTAACAACATACAGGGGCTAATAGTTCGACGAGTTTAACTTATTCGACGTTTCATATTCTCTTTTGTTGTAGATGCTGTAAACATGACTTTTTGTTTCATGTACCCCCAAAAATATAGCCCAATTGTGTTATATCGGGTGAGCGAGGTGGCCATGCAACAAGTCCAGCACGTCCAATCCACTTGTCACAAAATTTCATTTCTCATTTAATAGTTTCTCCTGTATTCACCTAACACTAACATCATATTTACATATTTAGGCATTGATCTTAAAGCAATGGAATCACACAATCAGAGATCATGAAATGAAATATCAAAACGGCAAAGATTGCTGGATCAATAAACGAAGTAATTTGAAAAATAAAATATAAGATTAGAGACTAAAGTAAGGATTTATAACTTGGTAGTAAAATCTATTCTTAAAGTTGCATCTGAAACAAGGGATGATTCTTCAAAAACAAAAAATAAATATTGGAAGCACTTAGAAAAATAACAAGGAAAGCAAAATATGGCGGGATACATCTCTAACGTGTTCGGGAAATGTGCGAAATTCAGCCAAAAATGATTGGCTAACAAGAACGGAACAGCCATGTTTCCAGAATAAATGAGGATATATTATACAAAGTTGTACGGGATAATATTCGAACTGACAATAAATCCCCGGGATGACCTCGGAAAAAAAATGGGACAACTCGCTTCCCAAAAGGCTGAAAGCATAGGATTAAGAGAATAATAAGAAGAAGCTGTGTGAACAATTGGGCTTGAAAATTTGGACTCTCTCACAAACTGAATCGCGATCCATTGCTGTGAGAGTCAATTCATTCTCGCAGGCTGCATTTGTTTAGACAGCAGGTACGCTCGACAAGAACATTTAATTGTGCTAGTGCAGAACTTCCATTTACTCCCATTATCCTGTTATTTAAAGCTGATAATGAACGTTTGTACATAGTGCAGTTGTATACAGATGAGTATTCGCGGTACAGTTCCTTAAGAGAGAAGCCAAGATCCGATTCTTGGAAATTAGGGCCCAGTCATGTGATGAATCTAAACTAAAGAGGAACTGGATTCGATCGTCAACAGGTTCTGAGTTATTGCATGTGGACTAAGTAATATGAAGACCAGGTTTTGTCGGAATATTTTGGATCCTCTAACATTCTCCTGCTATCATTTTCCTATTGTGTTCAGTTACTGATTCTTAGACGCAGCAATAGAGTTTGTAATCACCCGAGTTACAGCCAATCAGTACCAATCACACGAAGGTACAGTAACCTACATTTTCATCTCGTTTGGGAACTGTTCGAGTGTCACCTCTGAGTAATGCAATGAATTGTTCCTATTTAATTTTAGAAAACAGTAACAATAAAAGTTCATAAAACTTTTAAATGAAAATGTATGATGCAGAGTGATCTTTATACTTGCAAAAGTTTTCCTCGCTATTATAAATCATGTCACTAATGCCAGAAGAATGTCAGTTTCTGTTCATTCGTGTCGGTCCGCGTGCTGGAACGGTTAGAAGGCTGTAGAGTGTAGATTCATTCAAGGCACGGATTGTTGGCTTTCCCCGCTCTTCTGGCGTTACTTGAAAATAGTTTAGTAATTTACAGAACATTCATCATTAAATACAGTGTATCCACAGAAACTTTCCATGATTATAAACTGCTATAATGCCATTAGAAAAAACGGCTCAAAGAATGTCAGGAGATGTGTAATTCTAATTGTTGGCGGAAAACAATAGATGGCACCATAAGAAAAAAAGACGCTGTTTCAGCTCGTAATTGGTGTGTATTGGAATACCATAGCACACGGAGTGTAGTGAGAGTTCAGCATGTCTTCAGACGGGAGTTTCAACATGCGTCAACACATTTTACTAAAAAAAAATTTAGCGACACATTTCATTTTGAAATACGCAGATTTTTCCAAATATTTTTGTTAATAACTCAGAAACTAATTGTTTATTGTTAGTAAAATAACATGTACAAAAATACAGTCTTAATTCTTCCTTGAACGAGTAAAAACTCGTGCTCAGGGAGTTATCTAAATACATACTTAACACAAATAAAGATAATTATTTGACACAAAGTCGATCAAGGAAAAAAAAAATTATAGGAATAAATTAACTTTAAAAATACAATTTCAATTTTAAAAATTTAACTCATACAAATACATATACATATTAAACCAATATATGAGCCGTTCAGAGCAGAAGTGGTTTAAGTCAGAAATAGGTAATGAGGGTTAAAGTAAACATTCTGTAAAATACAGCGCAAAGTAGCAATTAATATTCAATTTATTTAAACTATTAGTAGTCAGCGGATAGCACGAAGGACATATTAATTGCTACTTTGGACTGTATTTTACAGAATTTTTACTTTAAACCTCGTTACACAATTTTGACTTACACCACTTCTGCTCTGAACGGCTCATATATTCTTTAAAAATTAAATTCCTAACGGTGTTTTTTAAATTTCTGATACTAAATTTTTTCAATTTTGTGTATTGTTCAATTATTTTGTTATATAACCTTGGATCAAAGTAGGTACAATGGCTAAGAGCTGTGTTTGTGAAACACTTTGGTTCTTCTAGTCGTATATAATCAGATCTTTTAGTTCCATATTTATGTGATACAACTTGAATTTATTTCGATTTTCATGTATCAAGTTTAATAAGGCAATATAATAAATTTGTCTAATTTCCATAACATTAAAATCAGTAAACAAAAGCTCGGATGAGTAATCAATTGGTTTATTAAGGCATATTTTAATTATTCTTTTCTGAATAAGCATTAGTGGAGTGAGATTAGAATTACAAGCATTTCCACGCCCTAAAATTCCATACTGGAGAATGGGTTGAAATAAAGCTAAATAAATGAGACGTAGCTAAAATATTAACTGGTAAATATGACCGAAGTATAACAAAGGTATAAATTGTTTTAAGTAATCTATTGCATAAGTATGTAATATGTTTATTCCAACATAAATGCTGGTCGTTCGTAATGCCTAAACACTTAACTTGTGAGGATTCGACATTCACAATAATTTTGAGAAGTATAATCTGAATGATGAATGAGGAGATTTAAGACCACTGGTCGGACCTTAGTGAAAACGGAACAGCAGTTGTTATGGATGTGTTTAAGAAAAGAGCGTTTCAATCAAACCACTCTTTTACTCACAAAAATGAAACTTCACCACATCATTATCTATCACACCGTGATTAGCCTATGGTAAAGGTAAGGTAAAGGTAAAGGTATCCCCGTAACATGCCATGAAGGCACTTGGGGGGCATGGAGGTAGAGCCCCATGCTTTCCATGACCTCGGCACTAGAATGAGGCGGTGTGGTCGGCACCACGCTCTGACCGCCTTTTACCCCCGGGAAAGACCCGGTACTCAATTTTTATAGGAGACTGAGTGAACCTCGGGGCCGTTCTGGAAGTTTGGCAACGAGAAAAAATCCTGTCACCACCTGGAATCGAACCCCGGACCTTCCAGTCCATGTGTAAAAAAAAAATCAAGTTCGTAGCTTGAAAATGTAGAAAATAGAAATTTCATTCATCACTCCCCTTAGTTGATTATTCCATCTACAAACTGTCTCGAAATAGTTTTCAGTAGTTTAACGAAAAAAGAACTAACTGGTCGCAATGTAGGCTACTCAACTGTTCAGGCATGGTTGTAACGCTGCGTGGAAACTATGATTGTGGATTCTAATTTCATGCAAAGCATGTCAATCTGACACTTTACGTTATTTGACTGAAGGCCGACATCGTGACATGAGTCCCAGGTTCTGTCCATGTACATATCATCTCACAAAACTAGAAAATTCGCCAGACATACGAGAATCCTTGAAGACAAAAAAATCTAATCAACTTCATATTTCCCTCTGGTATTTGAAAGAGGATTGGAAACATTGATGATATACAGCATAGAGCAGCGTTTCTCAAACTTTTTTGAAGTGGGGACCACTTTATTAAGTCAGAACTATTCGGCGGACCCCTTAACCTTGTTCCCTTCGAAAACAAATTTATCATTATTGTAGTATATTTTAATATTAATAGACTTATATTTTAAAGTAGAATTAATTACGAGCAAATGCTGGGTAACTTTCGGTGCTGGACCCCGGACTCATTTCACCGGCATTATCACCTTCATATCATTCAGACGCTAAATAACCTAGATGTTGATACAGCGTCGTAAAATAACCCAATAATATAAAAATAAAAGAATTAATTAATTAAAATTAATGAAATCAAATTAATAAAATTAATTAAATTAAATTAATTTTATGCTCGACCATGCCAAAATTTAGTAATTATACACCTGGTAGCAGTCCTTTAATGCATGTCATTAAAATACACCTACTAATTAAAGTACAGGTGTTTTCAGCCAATGACAACTCAGCTTACAGGTGTTCAGCCAATAACAAGTCAGCTTTGTACCGTTATAAAACCGCAAGTATCGATTATTCTCGGATATGCAATCGAAAGAGAATTAGCGAAAAGTCAAGGAGGCTGGAAATCCAATACTGTCGCAGAAGGTTATGTTCTGTTACTATAATAATTAGCGTTAATTGTAAATAATATTCAAATAAATTCAATTTGTCATCTCGTTTTTCAATGTCGAATTCAATAATCAAGGTTATACCAAGTTTAACGGGATTACATAAGGTCAATGACATTATTATTCTTCGGAAAAAATCAATACTTTCGCGTCTGCGCACATCTCACAATTCACGACCTAGAACAAGGTCACTTACGATCTTGTCAGATACAAATAAAATGTATAAGTTACATCTGAATAATTTCAAGTTAGAAATATGGTCGAGCATAAAAAGTCGTATGAAACTCGCCTATAATGGTAATTAAGAAGTTCGTATGAAAATTATGAAACTCGCTTGCGCTCGTTTCATAAACATCCATACACGCTTCTTAATTACTATCATTATAAGCTCGTTGCATAATGTACTATTATATTAGTATTAACTAATTAAGCTCATATTAATAGAAGAAATTTATTGTTTGTTTCTTTAATAATTCAAGGCTATTAGAGTTTGGATAATCTTTAACTTAGTAACTAAAAAAATAAATAAATAAATGTTGGTAGGCCTACTCACATTAATGAGATGGATGAGCCTGCCGATTCTTGCACAGTTGTTCTATATTTGGACTATGCTGGTAAGCTTAAGTCGAAGATCGTCACATACATCGAGTCGATTTCGGTAGCCTACTTTGTTTTTATTAGAGTTAGTGATTGAAACAAACTGAATTATAATCTCTAAAGCACCATTGTACAGTTCACTGTATTCTCTTTTCACTTGTGATGCGGTGCAGAAATTAACCATACCTTCCGCTTGGAATTTCATTTTAAGTCCGGTCCCATTCGAGGGTTAAATTAACTGTTCTCTTGCACTCAATGAAAGTTTGTTAGTTTCAATATCGCAATGAAAGTGATCACGAACCCATGAAAATTCGTCATATTTACTTGGAAAATAAGTTTCAAATTGTGACCTCAGAGTTGTATTATTGGTGTACGACGTACAGTCCGTGACCATTTCAATCTACAGACTGGGTGTCGGCAAAACTATTAAGAAAGTCATAAATACAGGTAAAGGTTCGATCCTCTGTTATGAACTTGGGTGGTCCCTGGCTGGTTTACAGGGACGGCACCAGATGTGCAGGGAAAAGATGGCGAGAAACACCACGTTCATAGTGTTTTAAATTCCTCTTTTGTTGTTGAGAGTAGAGTAGGAAGTCAATAGACGGATAGGGTAATATATTTCATAAAATGTTAGTACTTACTTACTGGCTTTTAAGGAACCCGGAGGTTCATTGCCGCCCTCACATAAGCCCGCCATTGGTCCCTATCCTGAGCAAGATTAATCCATTCTCTGTTATCATATCCCACCTCCCTCAAATCCTTTTTAATATTATCCTCCCATCTACGTCTCGGCCTCCCCAAAGGTCTTTTGCCCTCCGGCCTCCCAACTAACACTCTATATGCATTTCTAGATTCGCTACATGCCCTGCCCATCTCAAACGTCTGGGTTTAATGTTCCTAATTATGTCAGGTGAAGAATACAATGCGTGCAGTTCTGTGTTATGTAACTTTCTCCATTCTCCTGTAACTTCATCCCTCTTAGCCCCAAATATTTTCCTAAGCACCTTATTTTCAAACACCCTTAACTATGTTCCTCTCTCAAAGTGAGATTCCAAGTTTCACAACCATAAAGAACAACCGGTAATATAACTGTTTTATAAAATGTTAATACTGAGAGAAAAAGTGATAGGCGATTACCATGTGTCATTTCCAAACTCAGATTTTCAGCTGTAGAGTGATACACAATTCGTTTGAATTTTATTTTTTCTTCTACCTTTTTTGAAGGGCCACAAGGGCAGATCTCGAGGACCACAGGTGGCCCGCGGACCATAGTTTGAGAAATGCTGGCTTAGAGAATAGCAATTCCAGTTTCGTGAACGTCGCACGGTAAAACACGTTGCCTACATGACTCTTAAAATAAAACATCCACGTACTTGGTGAAGGATCGATCGTCAGATGCCGACAGGCAGAGAGCATCGAACTTAACACCTTTGTGTCACCTCTGAACGCCTACAACACAACGAAGCATTATTACTTGATTACGGGAAGCACAATAAAATTGGACTTCATATTTTCAGAACTCTCCTTCATCTCCTTCCTCTATTTTGTTAAAAGTATTATGTCTTGGTTTTACGTTTCAGTAGTATTCCACTTTCGAAATCACCACTTACATTATTTACTTACTTACTGGCTTTTAAGCCCGCCATTGGTCCCTATCCTGAGCAAGATTAATCCATTCTCTATCATCATATCCCACCTCCCTCAAATCCATTTTAATATTATCTTCCCATCTACATCTCGGCCTCCCTAAAGGTCTTTTTCCCTCCGGCCTCCCAACTAACACTCTATATGCTTTTCTGGATTTGCCCATACGTGCTACATGCCCCGCCCATCTCAAACGTCTGGATTTAATGTTCCTAATTATGTCAGGTGAAGAATAAAATGCGTGCAGTTCTGTGTTATGTAACTTTCTCCATTCTCCTGTACCTTCATCCCTCTTAGCCCCAAATATTTTCCTAAGCACTTTATTCTCAAAGACCCTTAACCTATGTTCCTCTCTCAAAGTGAGAGCCCAAGTTTCACAACCATAAAGAACAACCGGTAATATAACTGTTTTATAAATTCTTTCAGATTTTTTGACAGCAGACTGGATGATAAAAGCTTCTCAACCGATTAATAACAGGCATTTCCCATATTTATTCTGTGTTTAATTTCCTCCTGAGTGTCATTTATATTTGTTACTGTTGCTCCAAGATATTTGAACTTCTCCACCTCTTCAAAAGATAAATTTACAATTTTTATATTTCCATTTCGTACAATATTCTCGTCACGAGACATAATCATATACTTTGTCTTTTCGGGATTTACTTCCAAACCTATCTCTTTACTTGCTTCCAGTAAAATTCCCGTGTTTTCCCTAATCGTTTGTGGATTTTCTCCTAACATATTCACGTCATCCGCATAGACAAGCAACTGATGTAACCCTTTCAATTCCAAACCCTCTCTGTTATCCTGGACTTTTCTAATGGCATACTCTAGAGCAAAGTTAAAAAGTAAAGGTGATAGTGCATCTCCTTGCTTTAGCCCACAATGAATTGGAAACGCATCTGACAGAAACTGACCTATACGAACTCTGCTGTACGTTTCACTGAGACACATTTTAATTAATCGAACTAGTTTCTTGGGAATACCACTTACATTACCCGCTGTATTATATCACAGGACTCTGGCCTCCGAGTCAACTGCAGGGATCGCTACGTGTCACGTTCACAGTAGGAATTCCATGCAGTTGGTGCCATACGAAAATTATTTCATGAAGTGCTTTCTGCACAGCTGATAAGTGTGATGTGAATTTATGGTAGCAGGAAAAAAGAGGCACGCACAGGAAACGTGTTCCAACTTCGTCTTTGTTCACCCAAATTGAAGGGTTCGGAGCCATAGTGGGCCAAGCGCCATTTATTAAAAACAGAGAAAGCAAGGGTTAAAGTTAAGTGGATACCATAGTTTAATGAAGATTGATATATCATTTAGTTTTAATGTGCATATTTTATATTACTTGCTATATGTTCCATTGAATTATTATATTCACATAATTTTATCCTTTATTTTCTCCGTTTTTAATATATGGCGCTTGGCCCACTATGGTTCTGAACCCTTCAATTACCTTTGAACCCGCCCAGATAAATTCTGGTCTCTAGTGTGAAGAAACGCTACTCTAGTCGTTCGGATGATCACTTTCTGTCTTCTTATAGTTTAGAATCTTTATATACAGAATGTCTCGGTTATCTTGAGCACCCAAAATAATTTTGTACACAAGCACCGAATGAAAAATTGTTTCATACAAAAGCTGTACAACTGAAAGGGGGGAATAATACTGATGAGGCAACATTGTGGCGTTATTTATTAACGAGATACAAGTACTAACATTGTTTCTTTAAATGGCACTGTGTATTTGCTATTCAGTATTTCGTTTATTTAAATGGCACTATATATTTATTATTCAGTATTTTAATTAAGTTCAAGACCTGTCCAAAAATGTATCACAGTGGGTCGTTCTATAGTCGTGACGCTTTTATGCCCGGCGTGACTCCTCCTCTTTGCTTCCGTCTATAAAGTCTAGGTAGGTAGTATCGTTCGCCATTTTTGTTCTTTCGTTGCCTAGCTACCAGACGAGGAATCTATTTGCCCACCGTTAAATATTATCATGTTGTAGCTCCTATGATAATAAATCAAACGCACTGTAATTCAGAAAATAATTGAACGGCAAATAACGTCCTCGTGTGCTTTCTGCGAACGCCAACGAAAGAGCCAAAATGGCGGGCGATTATATTAAGTATTTATCGAGCCTTAGGAAATGCATAACGTCATCATCAGCGAATCACAAGACGCACACGTTTAAATGTAGCCGACCTGCAACGTGATTGGCTACCGGAAATAAGGGCGACGGGATTATAAGAAACAGAACTTTAATAAACATAACGTTATTTGATGCCTTGACAGCATGACTCCTGTGCGTAGTACGTACAAAGGAAGTGATTTGACTGTAAGTTTGTGAAAACAATACGTAATAGGCCTGCATTGCATATATCCAGAGTCGTGCAAAGGCTGGTCCACAATAAACCGGGAACGGAAACGAGAACGAGAACGGAAATATTGTTAAAATAAATTTATTTAAATGTGAGCATTCACAATTAAGTTTCACGTTCCCGTTCCCGGACTCCGGCAAGCTTCTCGTTAATTGTAAATGCTCGCATTTAAATACATTTATTTTAATAATATTTCCGTTCTCGTTCTCGTTGTTTCCGTTCCCGGTTTATTGTGAACCAGCGTAGCTTTGGTTTACAGTAAACACATGAAACCGATTTATTGTAGCACAGACCACTCACTCAGTCATCAAATAAAACCAAAGCTACGTCTAATGGATTAGGCCTACGCGACCCTGGGTATCATCTACAATGTACTATGTATTGTTTACACCAACTTAAAGTCAAACCACTTCGTACTATGCACCTGAACCATGCCGTCAATCCACTTGCCTTTTGTGACTTTAAGAGCCTGGTGTACCAGACTCAATTGAATCGAAGGAAGAGCTCATCGCTCTAGAGTCTAGTGCTTGCAGCTGCTGACGCTCTACAGCACATGCCTGAAGTCTTTGAACGTGTACGACAGACAATGATACGTCGTTGCAGAATTTGTATTGACGCAGAAGGCCACACTTGTGAACAGTTTTTGTAAATGAATACAGATTTAAATGTTTTTGAGGAATAAGTGTCATAAGTAACGTTACAACTCTATTCTTTATTCCTTACAGTGCAGTACAGTTGAGATTTTTTTCAAAACTTAACGTGTTCATTTTTAGAAAATGCTACAAATATGCGTCTCTGTAATAAACGGAGATTTTTCTTCGGTAAAAAGTTATTGGAATCGTTTGCAAGAAAAAAAATAATGTTTAATATTTCGCCATAAAACATAATTTGTCCATTGCAGTTTTTGGCATCTGAAGTGTACTTTCATGTATTGGACATGTTAAGTTTTGGAAAAAGCTGATCTTATGGTTTTGTCATTCATTATTTAGTTTCGGACCCATGGTTATTTAACAAAAAAAAAAACGTTTGTTTTGGTCTTTTGTATCTTCCCTAGAAGTTTGTTAAATTTGGATACATCCTGTAGAATGTTTTTACTTAATTTTTGTGGCCAGCGTTACGAGAAAGTTGCGACTATGGAGTTCGTCACTGGATGGTTTGTCTATAGCCCCAGGTTCGTAAACAAGACAGTCTAACAATGCGGGAAAAGATTTTTGTCTTTTTACACTAAAAGCTGTTAAACTGCTGAATATCATTAAGATATGTATTAACGTTTGAAATGGCGTTTTTATGACTAAAATTTTCTTTGTAATAATGTTAGCTAAATTTCAAAATTGAGTAATTTTTAGAAAATATATGGCATTTTGAAGAAATAGAAAAATTTTTAAATAATTATTTTTTTAAGGAATCAAAAAGTGAAATTGAAGTTTCTGATATATGGTCATGTTAGTCTACTTTCATATGTTGTCTGATAAATATCTTAAAAAGGTTGGTTAAAAATGTAGATTTTCCTCCAAAACGTTAATACATACCTTAAGTAGACATTAGTTGCAAGGGAAGATGTATAAAAACGGATTCTTCGAAAACGAGTTGCTTTCATTGTAATATAGATAGTAAAAATCCAACTGTTTAGTATTAATTAACGTTATAGAGATAGTTCATTACTAAGGAAAATGTATAAATATTCATACAAGACCAGCTAACAAGTTGAAACAAGTTTTAGTTATAAAAGCGATTAAGTGTTTAATGCTAAGTCTAACTTCATAACTCCGTCAGTTAATTGTGATATCATCATCACCATGTAGGAAGTTTCATCTTTCTCGTCAACATGGCATATTATTATCAGCTATACTGTGTGCTTGAACAGACGATAATAAAGAGAAGAAGCAATAAAAAGAGGACTGAACTTGCTTAGTTTACGTGTAGCTGGTATTTATAGAACTACCAATTATCTGCATTATGTTGAGGAACAGAAACCGTTACTATGACAACTAGTCTTCGTAATTAGTTCATTACAGACTTCTCAAGGAAAAGTTAAACTTACAACACACGTGCAGTAAGTAAATGAATTAAATCAACTTTTATTTATCTACTTAAAAGTAACGAACTATCAGTGTCGCGCACCACTATATGCTATGAGGAAATAACTAAATGTTTATTACACCTGTACTCTTTCTAAATCAATTTATTGGAGTGGAGATTTGTAAGAAAACAGGACTTAATGTAGATAACTCAAAACCATTTCTGAGACTTCCGGTTGTTGCTCTGAGCGCCACTCGTGGGGTCGTGGCTGAACGCGAAAACATCCATAGAATAAAATACGTATTCAAGCATTAAGGCTCATTCACAATGAAAATTAAACATAACGTAAGCGTTAACTTAACGTTGCAGTAAAATCAAGAAGTCATACCACCATTCCCGATGGGAACATAAACATAACAGCAAGCGTACCTGGTAACCATGGAAACATAACAACGACGCCATTTCCTCATATTCTGTCGTATAAGTACTTCAGCGCTCCACGATTGTGTTCTGTTTGCAAATCACGTAAGCATAAGCATGAAAGTTTTGAGTTTGCAAACTTTCATGTTAACGTCTTACGGTAATGTTTATGTCAAGCCTATGTGAATCATTGTGAATGATCCCATTTGGTAGCTTGGGCGCAAACTTCTGTGTTTATGTTACGGTTATGTTTAATTTTCATTGTGAATGGGCCTTTAACCTATACCGGTATTCAGTTTATTTACACTGATGTATAATTAATGTGTCACCTACAAACATTTTCTTTATGCTATTTATTTCTATTGATGTATAATTAATGTATCACCTACCTACTTCTTTGAAGATGAAACTAAACTTTTTGTAATTTATTTTATTACAACATTTTCACAATCGCCGCCGAATAATAACAAATGAATAACACCTATCGACAAATACGAATAATAACAAATGAATGATACTTATCGACAAATAACAAACGGCGATCACACATGCAAATGTTAGCGTCAAAAAACAAACTATTCATTTATTAAAAATGATTAATAATAATGTATTTTTATTAAGATCTGCCAAAAAATAGTATGCAAAACATGTGTCAAGTGCATAACAGAATCTCGGAAATAGAGAAGACTCGACTTCGTCTCTTTTTAGAGAAAGAATACATCTTCGTTGTCAAGAACAAAGAACTAATTTTCCCAATTTAATGATGGCAGCAAAATGATTTCCTCCCCTTTATATGATACCGAAGGCAAGTAAAACTCGCATATTAATGTCAAAGGACCCCTCTTCACAACCAGGAAAACATACTATGAATTTTGCATCCTCCCAGTTCAGTAAACATGACATAGGACTCCATTAAGTTTTTATTCTTGCTCACCGCTTTGTGCACCAGCTATGATAGGCTTAGCACAGTTCAAGTGCACTGAATAAGTTCACAGCACTATGCACCCGAGTAGAATTTGAACCACGTTCACGTGCCAACAGTACCGATGTCGACATTTGAGAACTCTGATGCAGTCATACACATACAGACAAAACTAAAATACAGATATTATTTTAATGTCATATTTTCAGATAAGATATGATCAAGTACAGTAAGTATTTAAATTAACAATTTTTTTCAGTTTAAAAACATAGAATAATGGATTAAAAACCATTATACTAATGTTTTCGACCAAGAACTGGTCATCTTTAGGTCAACGTGAATTACATGTATATACATGAACAAAAATGTCACTGAGGCATGTCTTTAAAGTCATGATAGAACATTATGCTCATATTTAAAGATAAACAATTAAAAGTAGAATTAAAAACTGATAAAACTGAGTTAAAATTAACAGGTTTCTAAACTATCATCTTGTGACATGAGTTGGTTTGATATAAAATTTTATGACATATGGTTGTGTATAAATTAATTAAAAACACATTTTTGGTGTTTTAATGTTGCATTTGGTTAATACTATATTAATTATTGTGCATTGCTAACTCGGACGTTCCTAGTGAATGGGTATCTGAAATAAGAAAATAACGACACTAGGATCGTCCAAGTTAGCAGTGCACAATAATAATTACAGTATTACACAACTGCAACATTATAATACCAAAAATGTGTTGTCAATTTAAACATAAACATATACAGGATGTATCAAAACATATGGGAAAGGTCTAGGGAATTGATAGAGGATCTGAAAACAAGCAAAAAAAGTTCATATAAACATATGGTTTTTTTTAGTTACATACAGTCTTTGTTTGTTTAATTTACAACTTAATACTTTTCTCTTATACAGAGACTTCTAACTACTACAGAAAGTGCTCAAAATGGCCACCAGGAGCTGTAATACAGCCTTGTGAGCGCCTTGTTATCGACTGCCTTACTCTCTCCCATATTCCAGTGTCTGCCGTATTTGCTGACATCCTTCTTCAAGTCGCTGGCGAAAAATTTCCACGTTAGCAATAAGTCTGGAATACACAATAGCCTTTAAAGATCCAATAAGTAAAAATCCAATGAATTGAGGTCGGGAGAACGAGCAGGCCAGGATGTCGGTCCCTCACTACCTATCCATTTATTATAGTACTCCATTTTGACCACTAGTTGTAATGTAATTAATTATTACACTCAAAATAACAAATCTTCACAATTATCAATAAAAGTTCTATAATATATTTTATGTTTATTTTAGTATGGTAACTGATATCAGGTGGCTTTGAATACAAAACAAATCAACAACGAATTGAATACAGAGGAAAATTACATGTGGCTTGTTTATCATCACAAATATTATGTACACCACAAACAATGAGTGTAACTAAAAAACTAAGCGAAATTGATCATATGTTTATACCGGTATGTATTTTTTTGCTTGTTTTCAGGTTCTCTATCAATTCCCCAGAACTTTTCCACATGTTTTGATACACCTAGTATATCATAAGGTTTTATATCAAACCAACTTATGTTACGAGATGATATTTTAGCAATATGTCAGTTTTAACTCGATTTTATCAATTTTTAATTCTACTTTTAATTTTTTGCTTCAAATATACCGTAAGCATAAGGTTCTATCGTGACTTTGTATAGACATGCCTAAGTGACATTTTGTGTTCATATACCCTTGTAATTCACGTTGACCTGAAGATGTGTTCGAAAACGTTAGTTCGTATTCATATGATTATTATAATGTTTTTTTAATCTATTATTCTTTAAGACAGATTTTAGACTGAAAAAATGGTCAATTTAAATATATACTGTACTTAAAATACAGATGTTCAGAATAGTTGATTAAAATGTAGACATACATACAGACACACACATCTATGTGAGTTTTAACTCTGTAAGCAAAACATATATTGCTATTATCACTTTGTTGACAAATAGAACACCACCTCATCGACCTATTTACCCTATTACCGGTAAAATTTTCTCTTCAAATTTTGTAGTTGTAAAATTTTTTTAATGTAACTTTCATAAGTTTAATGGGACCGAATCAAATACTCTCATATGTATATCATGTAAATATGTCGCTATTGAACTATACCCTGTAGTTTTCCTAAACATACGAAAAAATTTATGTAGGTGATTTATCAATTTAAATGATTCCTTCCCCTCTTGTAGTAGCCATTAGATTACGTCCATTTTCGGCTTTTCTCCTTCAAAATATTCCCCAAGTTCCTTCATTGGAACGCTGAAAAATGGAGCGAGACAAACATCCAACAGGCTCGGAGCTCACATAGATTTCTCTCCACAGCCCAAAATTTCCTTGCAAGGACGCGCGTATCTTTTAATTGTTTTTCCTCCCATTTTTACTTATTTCATTCCTCTTCGTTGAAATGAGGACGGTGGAACGATATGTAAATGTGACACAGATTTTGTATATGCAAATATATGAGTGTGCATAACCTCAGATGTTTTAGTACAAGTGTATCAAAAATTTGAAATTGATGGTAGGAAAAGTTCTTTTTAAGAAATTATGTAGATAAATATTCTAACTTGGAACATACTTTATAGACTGGTTAAAGTAATCACTTAAATGCCATTAATCATAAGATCATAATATTATTTCTGTTCTTAGCTAAACGTGCCCTGCTTTATCCTATTAAGGATTAGATGTTTGCGCATTATCAAAATAAAGTTAAAAATTTTAATTTAGTTTTAGTACAAAGGAGATCTTTGGATCACTTCCTAACTTTTGTAAACAATAACGTAAAGATAGTGAAATATCCTCAGATGTAAATTGTGATTTATTAGTTATCTGTAGTTTGATTTCGTAGCCTTTCATTGTAGTGGTAATCAGTATAAATAAAGAACTGATAATAATGTTTCAATAGTTTGTTAAAATTCTGCACTGCTAAGACTCAAGTAATTCAATGAAACATAATTTTGGGTAATAGTTTTTGGCGACATATAGTGATATACATTCGAAATAACTAACTAGAATGGTACATATATAAAATATACGGCGTGATCAAAAGGAATTAAGAACATTTTTTTTAAATTTCTCATGCACCAAATTACAGTATTGAAAGGTAATATTGTAGCAGTCTCTCTATCAGTTGGTATTTGTAATATGGTCTTATATAACATAGTTATTGGGTAGGGTGTTGAAGTGTTAATATATTTGCAGTTAATATATATTTGGAGGTACATAATTTCACACAAAATAACTATTACTATATGCATGTTTAAATTGGCAAAATACATCCTATGAAGATTATTGTAAAGAACTGGAATGCTGACAATCACACTTCAAATATTTGTAGTTAACAGCTACTATCTTGTCTCTTGTACAAATTTGCGATTGATGTAATTAAATTTATATAATCAATTCCTGATTAATATTTAACTTAGTTACATAGTGAAGTTTGAAGGATTATAAATATGAAGGGTTTAGTTAACTATTAAAAATGTTCATCTAAACAAGAATGTAATTGAAAGTTTCGGAGTAAATCTGATACAAATTGTAAATTACTGAGAAATCTAACGAAAAATGTATTCATGGAAAGTGATCTCAATCCTGCTAGGATATATCTTTGACATATAATTTCAAATACTTACAACAATGGACTGAAAGACTTTATTTTTGTTTCATTTCTGAGAAACATAAATAACAAACCTTCACTTTAAACTTTACTTTCATCAGTACTGTTTTTATCAGACTCTGAAAAGAGAACAAGAATAGATGCTGTGATGTTATCTAGACTATTGTTTCACTAAACCACCATGGCACAATCACCAGAGAATAATGTCTGTATGGGAGAAAGAGAGATGAAAAAACTTGTGTAGAAATGTGTTGTCTGTAGTGTAAAACGAATGATGATGACCGCGCACTTAGGTTCTAAATAAGAAAAACAAAAGTAACCACACAACAATGTGTTTATTTCTTTACAGTAATACAAACTTTAATATAATAAAATCCACTAACTTAATTAATCGTATCTCGTGCTCGTTCATATAAACTAAATAGAAGTGAAATACTAAAAACCTAACTTGATAAATCGAAACCAAGGAGGCCATGCAGCAGCCGGAAGTGCGCCCGCCTGCACCGCAACCCGGAAGTGACGTCACAGGAGCCGTGACCCAGGAAGGGGTAAGATCTGTGAGGGCAATCAGGTCGCCACGCGTACTTATCTCGGGGGATTGAGGGCAAAAGGTCAGCTTTCTGCATTGCGTGCGGCCCGGTCGTTAATGATGTAAAATTTTGCTCTTTTTAAAATGTGTTTTGTTCTTAATTTTTGTACTTAACCGCTTTTTTAATAACTTTGAGCTCAGTGAACGTGAATGCAGAAAGTGAAGAAGTTGCAAATAATTCATAATTATAAATTTTATTTCCTTTTAAACATAACATGAAATTAAACGTGTTCTATACATTCATATCTGAATGATAGGAGGCATTCTTGAATAAACCAACTATAATTCAATAAAATTATCTATATTAAATAAAATTACTTGCAACGTAAAATTAACTAAAAGTTCAATATATAAAATATCTAACATAAATCTACAACCGAAAATAATATTTCTTATTGAGTAATTATTGCATTAACAAAATACAAACTGTTGGGACCTCTAAATAAT